>NW_025421298.1:0-138783 GCF_011764305.1 Mustela putorius furo | reverse complement strand
GAACAGATTACTCAGCCCGGCCCCTGGTAAGGGCCTTGCAATTCCGCCTGGGGCAAAGACACTTGAGAATCGATACAACAGGACCCTCCCCCAGAAGATCAATAAGAAATCCAACCAGGACCAAGTTCACCTACTAAGGAGTGCAGTTTCAATACAAAGGAGAGCAGCGGAATTAGAGAGGAGGAGAAAGCAAAGCACGGAACTCATGGCTTTCTTCCCATGATTCTTTAGTCTTGCAGTTAATTTAATTTTTTTTCTTTTACAATTTTTTTCTCTTCTTCTGCTAATTTTTTATTAATTTTTACCCTTTTCTTTTTTAACGTTTTATAACTAGTTTATCTGTTATAAACTTTTTTTTTATACTTTTTTATACTTTTTTATACTTTTTCTTTATTCGTTTTCTCTTTTAAATTGTTTCTTTTCTTTTCTTTTTTTCCTTTCTGAACCTCTTTTTATCCCCTTTCTCTCCCCTCACAATTTGGGATCTCTTCTGATTTGGTTAAAGCATAATTTCCTGGGGTGGTTACCACCCTTTTAGTATTTTACTTACTCCTTCATATACTCTTATCTGGACAAAATGACAAGGCAGAAAAATTCACCACACACACACACAAAAAAGAACAAGAGGCAGTACTGAAGGCTAGGGACCTAATCAGTACAGACATTGGTAATATGTCAGATCTAGAGTTCAGAATGACGATTCTCAAGGTTCTAGCTGGGCTTGAAAAAGGCATGGAAGATATTAGAGAAAAGCTCTCAGGAGATATAAAAGCCCTTTATGGAGAAATAAAAGAACTAAAATCTAACCAAGTTGAAATTAAAAAAGCAATTATAGAGGTACAATAAAAAATGGAGGCTCTCACTGCTAGGATAAATGAGGCAGAAGAAAGAATTAGAAATATAGAAGACCAAATGACAGAGAATAGAGAAGCTGAGCAAAAGAGGGACAAACAGCTACTGGACCATGAGGGGAGAATTCGAGAGATAAGTGAAACCATAAGACGAAACAACATTATAATAATTGGGATTCCAGAAGAAGAAGAAAGAGAGAGGGGAGCAGAAGGTACACTGGAGAGAATTATTGGAGAGAATTTCCCCAATATGGCAAAGGGAACAAACATCAAAACACAGGAGGTGCAGAGAACACCCCTCAAAATCAATAAGAATAGGTCTACACCCTGTCACCTAACAGTAAAAGTTACAAGTCTTAGTGACAAAGAGAAAATCCTGAAAGCAGCCCAGGAAAAGAAGTCTGTAACATACTATGATAAAAATATTAGATTGGCAGCAGATTTATCCACAGAGACCTGGCAGGCCAGAAAGAGCTGGCATGATATTTTCAGAGCACTAAACAAGAAAAACATGCAGCCAAGAATACTATATCCAGCTAGGCTATCATTGAAAATAGAAGGAGAGATTAGAAGCTTCCAGGGCAAACAAAAACTGAAAGAATTTGCAAACACCAAACCAGCTCTACAGGAAATATTGAAAGGGTCCTCTAAGCAAAGAGAGAGCCTAAAAGTAGTAGATCAGAAAGGAACAGAAACAATATACAGCATCAGTCACTTACAGGCAATACAATGGCACTAAATTAATATCTCTCAATAGTTACCCTGAATGTTAATGGGCTAAATGCCCCTGTCAAAAGACACAGGGTCTCAGAATGGATAAAAAAACAAAACCCAACTATGTGTTGCCTACAAGAAACTAATTTTTAACCCGAAGACACCTTCAGATTTAAAGTGAGGGGGTGGAAAACAATTTACTATGCTAATGGACATCAGAAGAAAGTAGGAGTGGCAATCCTTATATCAGATCAATTAGATTTTAAGCCAAAGGTTATAATAAGAGATGAGGAAGGACACTATATCATACTCAAAGGATCTGTCCAACAAGAAGATCTAACCATTTTAAATTCCTATGCCCCCAACGTGGGAGCAGCCAACTATATAAACCAATTAATAACAAAATCAAAGAAACACATCAACAATAATACAACAATAGTAGGGGACTTTAACACTCCACTCACTGAAATGAACAGATCATCCAAGCAAAAGATCAACAAGGAAATAAAGGCCTTAAATGACACCCTGGACCAGATGGACATCACAGATATATTCAGAACACTTCATCCCAAATCAACAGAATACACATTCTTCTCTAGGGCTTCCCTAGTGTTCTTCATGGAACATTCTCCAGAATAGATCACATTCTCGGTCCTAAACAAGGTCTCAACCGGTATCAAAAGATTGGAATCATCCCCTGCATATTTTCAGACCACAATGCTCTGAAGCTAGAACTCAATCACGAGAGGAAATTTGGAAAGAACCCAAATACATGGAGACTAAACAGCATCCTTCTAAAGAATGAATGGGTCAACCAGGAAATTAAAGAGGAATTGAAAAAATTCATGGAAACAAATAATAATGAAAACATAATGGTTCAAAATCTGTGGGACACAACAAAGGCAGTCCTGAGAGGAAAATATATACTGGTACAAGCCTTTCTCAAGAAACAAGAAAGGTCTCAGGTACACAACCCTACCCTACACCTAAAGGAGCTGGAGAAAGAACAAGAAAGAAACCCTAAACCCAGCAGGAGAAGAGAAATCATAAAGATCAGAGCAGAAATCAATGAAATAGAAACCCAAAAAACCAATAGAACAAATCAATGAAACTAGGAGCTGGTTCTTTGAAAGAATTAAGAATATTGATAAACCCCTGGCCAGGATTATCAAAAAGAAAAGAGAAAGGAACCAAATAAATAAAATCATGAATTAAAGAGGGGAGATCACAACTAACACCAAAGAGATACAGACAAATATAAGAACATACTATGAGCAACTCTACGCCAACAAATGTGACAATCTGGAAGAAATGGTTGCATTCCTAGAGACATATAAACTACCACAACTGAACCAGGAAGAAATAGAAAGCCTGAACAGACTCATAACCAGTAAGGAGATAGAAACAGTCATCAAAAATCTCCAAACAAACAAAAGCCCAGCCCAGACGGCTTCCCAGGGGAATTCTACCAAACATTTAAAGAAGAACAAAATCCTATTCTCCTGAAACTGTTCCAAAAAATAGAAATGGAAGGTAAACTTCCAAACTCATTTTACGAGGCCAGGATCACCTTGATCCCCAAAACCAGAGAAGGATCCCTTCAAAAAAGAGAACTACAGACCAATATCCTTGACGAACACAGATGCGAAAATTCTCACCAAAATACTAACCAATAGGATTCAACAGTACATTAAAAGGATTATTCACCCTGACCAAGTGGGATTTATTCCAGGGCTGCAAGGTTGGTACAACATTCACAAATCAATTAATGTGATACAACCCCTTAATAAAAGAAAGAACAAGAACAATATGATACTCTCAATAGATGCTGAAAAAGTATTTGACAGCATCCCTTCCTGATCAAAACTCTTCAAAGTGTAGGGATAGAGGGCACATACCTCAATATCATCAAGCCATCTATGAAAAACCCACAGCAAATATCATTCTCAATGGAGAAAAACTGAAAGCTTTTCCGCTAAGGTCAGGAACACGGCAGGGATGTCCATTATCACCACTGCTATTCAACATAGTACTAGAGGTCCTAGCCTCAGCAATCAGACAACAAAAGGAAATTAAAGGCATCCAAATCAGCAAAGAAGTCAAACTATCACTCTTCACAGATGATATGATACTATATGTGGAAAACCCCAAAGACTACACTCCAAAACTGCTAGAACTTGTACAGGAATTCAGTAAAGTGTCAGGATATAAAATCAATGCACAGAAATCAGTTGCATTTCTCTACACCAACAACAAGACAGAAGAAAGAGAAATTAAGGAGTCAATCCCATTTTCAATTGCACCCAAAACCATAAGATACCTAGGAATAAACCTAACCAAAGAGGCAAAGAATCTATACTCAGAAAACTATAAAGTACTCATGAAAGAAATTGAGGAAGACACAAAGAAATGGAAAAATGTTCCATGCTCCTGGATGGGAAGAATAAATATTCTGAAAATGTCTATGCTACCTAAAGCAATCTACACATTTAATGCAATTCCTGTCAAAGTATCATCCATCTTTTTCGAAGAAATGGAGCAAATAATTCTAAAATTTATATGGAACCAGAAAAGACCTCGAATAGCCAAAGGAAAGAACCTAGATGTCCATCAACAGATGAATGGATAAAGAAGAAGTGATATATATACACAATGGAATACTATGCAGCCATCAAAATAAATGAAACCTTGCCATTTGCGACGATGTGGATGGTACTAGAGTGTATCATGCTTAGTGAAATAAGTCAATTGGAGAAAGACAACTATCATATGCTCTCCCTGATATGAGGAAGTGGAGCTGCAACATGGGGGGTTAAGGGGGTAGGAGAAGAAGAAATGAAACAAAATGGGATTGGGAGGGAGACAAAAAATAAGTGACTCTTAATGTTACAAAACAAACTGAAGGTTGCTGGGGGGAGGGGCTTTGGGAGAGGGGAGTGGGGTTATGGACATTGGGGAGGGTATGTGCTATGGTGAGTGCTGTGAAGTGTGTAAACCTGGTGATTCACAGACCTGTACCCCTGGGGATAAAAATATATGTTTATATAAAATAAAAAAATTTAAAAAAGAAGATAAAATAATAGAAAACAATGAAGCTGAAAAGAAGAGGGAAAGAAAAATATTGGATTGCAAATGTAGATTTAGGGAACCCAGTGAATCCATAGAGCATAATAACATTCATATTATAGGAGTACCAGAAGAAGAGATTGAAAAAAGGGGCAGAAAGTTTATTTGAGCAAACCATAGCTGAAAACTTCCCTACTCTGCGGTAGGAAACAGACATCCAAATGCAGGAGGCACAGAGAACTCCCATGAAAATCAACAAAAGCAGGCCAACACCAAGACATATCATAGTATAATTTTCAAAACATAGAGAAACAAAAAATCCTGAGAGGAGCAAGGGAAAAGAAATCCCAGGCACCTTGGTAGCTCAGTTGGTTAAGTGTCAGACTCTTGATTTCAACTCAGGCCATGATCTCGGGGTTGTAAGATTTTGCCCCATGTGAGGCTCTGTGGGTTTTCTTTTTTTAAAGATTTTATTTATTTATTTGACAGAGAGAAATCACAAGTAGATGGAGAGGCAGGCAGAGAGAGAGAGAGGGAAGCAGGCTCCCTGCTGAGCAGAGAGCCCAATGCGGGACTCGATTCCAGGACCCTGAGATCATGACCTGAGCCAAAGGCTGCGGCTTAACCCACTGAGCCACCCAGGCGCCCTCTGTGGTTTTTTAAAAAAATTAATTAATTAATTATTTAAATTTTATTTTCAGCATGACAGTATTCATTATTTTTTCACCACACCCAGTGCTCCATGCAATCCGTGCCCTCTATAATACCCACCACCTGGTACCCCAACCTCCCACCCCCCGCCACTTCAAACTCCTCAGATTGTTTTTTAGAGTCCATAGTCTCTCATGGTTCACCTCCCCTTCCAATTTCCCCCAACTCCCTTCTCCTCTCTAACTCCCCATGTCCTCCATGCTATTTGTTATGCTTCACAAATAAGTGAAACCATATGATAATTGACTCTCTCTGCTTGACTTATTTCACTCAGCATAATCTCTTCCAGTTCCGTCCATGTTGCTACAAAAATTGGGTATTTGTCCTTTCTGATGGAGGCATAATACTTTATAGAGTATATGGACCACATTTTCCTTATCCATTCGTCCATTGAAGGGCATCTTGGTTCTTTCCACAGTTTGGCGACCGTCGCCATTGCTGCTATAAACATTAGGGTACAGATGGCCCTTTTCACTACATCTGTATCTTTGGGGTAAAAGATACAGGCTCTGTGTTGAGCATAGAGTTCATTTAATATTCTCTCTTTTTGGGAACCTGGGTGGCTCCATCATTAAGTGTCTGCCTTTGACTCAGGCCATGATTGTAGGACCATGGGGTCAAGCCCCACATTAGATTCCCTGCCCAGTGGGAAGCTTGCTTGTCCCTCTCCCACTCCCCCTGCTTGTGTTCCCTCTTTTGCTGTGTCTCTCTCTGTGAAATAAATAATTAAAATCTCTAAAAAAAAGATTCTCTCTTCCTATCTCTCTGCCCTTTCTCCTTGTTCACACACTCATTCACTCCCTCCCCCAGCCACGCCCTCCCCCACCCCCTCCCCATCCTAAACCATAAGATGCCTAGGAATAAACCTAGCCAAAACGGTAAAAGACCTGTACTTTGAAAACTATAGGATACTTTTGAAAGAAATAGAAGATGACACAAAGGAATGGAAAAACATTCCATGCTCATGGGTTGGAAGAACAAATGTTATTAAAATAGCTATACTACCCTAGGCAATCTACACATTTAAGGCAATCCCTTTCAAAATAACACCAGAACTTTTCACAGAGCCATAATAAACAATCCTAAAATTTGTATGGAAACACAAAGACCATGGATAGCCAGAACAATTTTGAAAATAAAGCGAAGCTGGAGACATCACAATTCTGAACTTCAAGCTCGATTACAAAGCATGAATCATAAGGACAGTGTGGTACTGACACAAAAACAGACACATAGCTCAGTGGAATAGAATAGAAAACCCAGAAATGGACTCCTAAGTATATGGTCAACTAATCTTTGACAAAGCAGGAAAGAATAGTCAATGGAAAAAAGACAGCTTTTTCAACAAATGGTTTTGGGAAAATTGAACAGCAACATGCAGAAGAATGAAACTGGAGCATTTCCTTTTTCTTTTTTCTTTTCTTTTTATTTCTTTTCTTTTTAGAGAGGGAGGGAAGGGATCAGGAAGGGAGAAAAGGAAGAGGGAGACAGAATTTTGAGCAGGCTCCACACCCAGCATGGAGCCCAACTTAGGGCTTGATCTCATAACCCTGAGATCATGACCTGAGACAAAATCAAGTCTGACACTTAACTGACTGAGCAACTGAAGTCCCCTATAACTTAAATTTAAATAAAAGCTTGAAACATTAAAAAAAAGGTGTTTCCAAATTAATGTATGAAAGTGTGTGGAAAATACAATATACTTAACTGTTTGAAACTAAAAATGTTAATTAGATTATTCCTAAAGGTGTGTTTGATTCTATTAATTTGTTATTTAATTTCTATTTGGCCCATAGCTACTTTGTTCCTTTTTCCTTTTTTTTTCCTAATGATTTTGCATTGAGTTCTTTTTTTATGATTGTGTTTTGTCTCCATTTGTCTTGGCTTATTAGCCAGAAGTTGTTGTTTTGTTTGTTTTCCAGTGGTTGCCTAAATTTTTATGAAGTGAATTTTTATTACTATGTACTTCAAGTGTTATTTTATTTTTTGTTCTTTTTTTTAATTGAAGTGTTATTATTTTATATGAATTTTAGAGATTTGGGGGCTGATCCAGGAAATAGACATGACCACAAGGTGGCAGTAGCATTCAATAAATTTTATTTGGGCAAAACACATGTTTGCACGGAGGGGATTTCTTGACAGCAAGGAAATTCCTAGAGAGAGGGAAATCAGAGAGGGAGCTTATATGTCTAAGTCATATAAATTAGCCACCTGACAAGGATATTCTGGATCAGAGAGTACTGAAGAGCAGCAGTCACTTAGGATCTTTTATACCTATAGGGCTTATCTAATCTATGGCTAACAGATGTTAGGCACAGTTTTGCAGGGTATGCAAAAGAGGTAGGCTCTGAGTGGCTAAAAATCTGTTTATTGGGGCTATGTTTAAGACAACTGGATGGGAGTGGGGCAAGATGACAGCGGAGTAGCAGGCTGAAATGGCATCAGGTCTCAGGAGTTCAGCTAGATAATTATCTAACCGTTCTGAATACCTACAAACTCAACAGGAGATACAAGAGAAGAGCAGCAATTTTAGGAACAGAAAATTGACCACTTTCTGGAAGGTAGGCTGTGCAGAGAAGTGAATCTGAAGTGATGGGAAGATAGACTGTGGGGGGAGAAGACGGCTCCCAGCAAGTGGTGGAGCAGCAGAGTACAAAAACAGAACTTTTGGAAGTCTGCTCCACTGAGGAACACCACTCCAGAGACTAAGCAGGGGTGCATCCTTTGCAGGGACAGTGTGATCTCAGGTCCTGTGGGGTCACAGAAAGATATGGGGTGTCTGAGTGTGGCAGAGCTCCCAGATATCAGAGCCAAGAAGCTGATTACAAAGACAGAGCTGAGGAGGGAGCTTTCAGGTCGGGGTTACCTTAAACATGATCCAAGGCATAGACGGGCCACTGCTCTTTGAGCAGGGACTGCACAAGTGACAGATCTGGGGAGACTCACCTTCCTTCTCTGGAAGGAGCAGTGCAGCAGGAATCTGCTGGGTTTGGAGACTCCAAATGGGGCTGTGTGCCAGAGATAGAAATGCTTGGGCACAGGCCGGGTGAGCCCTGAGCCCGGCTGGATGCCAGGGAGATGGGAGGGATTGACTGCTTTTATTTGAGGGTGCACTGAGGAGTGTAGCCCTGAGCTCTTGGGTCCTGGGCTGGAAATTGGAAGGACACCATTTTCATTCCTGTCCTCCAGAGCTCTATGGAAAGTGTGTTCAGGGAACAAAAGCTCCCGAGAATGAACCCGAGAAGATTACTTAGCCTGGCCCCTGGCAAGGGCAGTGCAATTCTGCCTGGGGGAAAGACATTTGAGACTCAGTGCAACAGGCCCCTCCCCCAGAAGATCAGCAAGAACATCCAGCCAAGACCAAGTTTAGCAATCAAGGAGAACAGTGGAACTCCAGAGCTAGGGGAAAGCAATGCATAGAATTCATGACTTTCCACCCCATGAACCTTTAGTCTTGCAAAGTTAAATTTGTTTAATTTTATTTTTTCTTCTACTTTTTTTTTAACTTTTCTCTTTCCTCTTTTAACGTTTTTTAACTAGTTTATCTTAATACCTTTCTAGAAAATCATTTTAAACCTTCATTGTTATATTCATATTTTATCCCTTCATTGTATTTAACCTTAGTTTTTGTAAACATAGAAGTTTTTTTTTTCAAAAAACTTTGAGATACAATTTCTTCTAATTGATCAAAACATTCCTAAATCTAGCACATAGATTCATTCTAGTGTCCAGGCTGAGCACATTCTCTCCTCTTTTTGTTTTATTTCTCCAACCAAATTATCAATTTATTTTTTTGGAATTCTTTAAAATTTTCATCCTTACACTCATAGTCCATCCCTTCACTGTGCTTACCCTTATTTTTGTATATATAAGGTTTTCTTTCTTTAAAAATTTGGGAGGTAGTTTCTCCCAAGAGACCAAAATACACCCAAAATCAAGTGGGTGACTGTTTTCTATTCACCAGTCTAATATATATATATATATACATATATATATATATATAATATGAATTAAAAATATATATATATATTTATTTTATTTCCTTTTTCTCCCTTTCCTCTCCCCCTGTTTTTGGGTCTCTTCTGACTTGGTTAGTGTACATTTTTCTGAGGTCTTTGTCACCCTTTTAGTATTTTATTCTCTCATTCATATATTCTTATCTGGATACAATTACAAGGTGGGAAACCTCACCAAAAAAAAAAAAAAAAAACAAAAAAAACCCACCAAGAGGCAGTGCCAATTGCTAGGGACCTAATCAATATGGACATTGGTAATATGTCAGAAATAGACTTCAGAATGACAGTCCTCAAGGTGCTAGCTGGGCTCGAAAAAGGCATGGAAGATATTAGAGAAACTCTGTCTGGAGAAATAAAATCCCATTCTTGAGAAATAAAGGAACTAAAATCTAATCAAGTTGAAATTTAAAAATCTATTAATGAAGTACAATAAAAAATGGAGGCTCTTACTGCTAGGATAAATGAGGTAGAAGAGAGAATTAGTGATATAGAAGACCAAATGACAGAGAATAAAGAAGCTGAGCAAAAGAGAGATAAACTACTGGACCATGAGGGGAGAATTTGAGAGATAAGTGGTACCATAAGATGAAACAATACTAGAATAATTGGGATTCCAGGAGAAAAGAAAGGAAGAGAGTGCCAGGAAGTATATTGGAGAGAATTATTGTAGAAAATTTCCCAAATATGGCAAAGAGAACAAGCCCTCAAAACCTGGGAGACACAGAAAACCCCACTCAAAATCAATAAAACTATGTCCACACCCCATCATCTAATAGTAAAACTTACAAGTCTTAGTGACAAAGAGAAAATCCTGAAAGCAGCCCCAGGACAAGAGGTCTGTATCATACAATGGTAGAAATATCAGAGGGGTAGCAGACTTATCCACAGAGACCTGGGAGGCCAGAAAGATCTGGCATGATATATTAGGAACACTAAACGAGAAAAACATGCAGCCAAGAATACTATATCCAGCTAGGCTATCATTGAAAATAGAAGGAGAGAGAAAAAGCTTCCAGGACAAACAAAAATTAAAAGAATTTGCAAATACCAAACCAGTCCTATAGGAAATATTGAAAGGGGTCCTCTAAGCAAAGAGAGAGCCTAATAGTAGTAGACCTGAAAAGAAAAAAAACAATATACAGTAATAGTCACCTTACAGGCAATGCAATGGCACTAAATTCATATCTTTCAATAGTTACCTTGAATGTAAATGGGCTAAATGCCCAATCAAAAGACACAGGGTATCATAATGGATAAAAAAACCCCAAACCCATCAATATGCTATCTACAAGAAACTCATTTTAGATGCAAAGACACCTCCAGATTTACAGTGAGAGGCTGGAAAAGAATTTACCATGCTAATGGACATCAGAAGAAAGCAGGAGTGGCAATCCTTATATCAGATCAATTAGATTTTAAGCCAAAGACTATAATAAGAGATGAGGAAGGACACTATATCATACTCAAAGGGTCTGCCCAACAAGAAGAACTAACAATTTTAAATATCTATGCCCCTAACATGGGAGCAGCCAACTATATAAACCAATTAATAACAAAATCAAAGAAACACATTGATAATAATAAAATAATAGTAGGGGAATTTAACACCCCCCTCACTGAAATGGACAGATAATCTAAGCAAAAGATCAACAAGGAAATAAAGGCTTTAAATGACACACTGGACCAGATGGACATCACAGATATATTCAGAATATTCCATCCCAAAGCAACAGAATACACATTCTTCTCTAGTGCACGTGGGACATTCTCCAGAATTGATCACATCCTGAGTCACAAATCAGGTCTCAACTGGTCTCAAAAGATTGGAATCATTCCCTGTATATTTGCAGACCACAATGCTCCGAAGCTAGAACTTAGTCACAAGAGGAAAGCTGAAAAGAACTCAAATACATGGAGGGTAAAGAGCATCCTACTAAAGTATGAATAGGTCAACCAGGAAATTAAAGAGGAATTGAAAAAATTCAAAGAAACAAATGAAATAAAAACACAAATGTTCAAAATCTGTGGGACAAAGCAAAGGTGGTCCTGAGAGAAAAGTATATAGTGATACAAGCCTTTCTCAAGAAACAAGAAAGGTCTCAAGTTCACAATCTAACCCTACACCTAATGGAGCTGGAAGAAGAGCAAAGAAAGCCTAAACCCAGCAGGAGAAGAGAAATAATAGAGATCAGAGCACAAATCAATGAAATAGAAACCAACAGAACAGCAGAACAAATTAATGAAATTAGGAGCTGATTCTTTTGAAAAAATTAATAAGATTGATGTGTTGGAGAGGATGTGGAGAAAGGAGAACGCCTCTTCCACTGTTGGTGTGAATGCAAGTTGGTGCAGCCTCTTTGGAAAACAATGTGGAGATTCCTCAAGAAATTAAAAATAGAACTTCCCTATGACCCTGCCATTGCACTCCTGGGTATTTACCCCAAAGATACAGATGTCGTGAAAAGAAGAGCCATCTGTACCCCAATGTTTATAGCAGCAATGGCCACGGTCGCCAAACTATGGAAAGAACCAAGATGCCCTTCAATGAACAAATGGATAAGGAAGATGTGGTCCATAAACACTATGGAGTATTATGCCTCCATCAGAAAGGATGAATACCCAACTTTTGTAGCAACATGGACAGGACTGGAAGAGATTATGCTGAGTGAAATCAGTCAAGCAGAGAGAGTCAATTATCATATGGCTTCACTTATTTATGGAGCATAACAAAAAGCATGGAGGACATGGGGAGTTAGAGAGAAGGGGGTTGGGGGAAATTGGAAGGGGAGGTGAATCATGAGAGACTATGGACTCTGAAAAACAATCTGAGGGGTTTGAAGTGCCGGGGGGGGGGGTTGGAGATTGGGGTACCAGGTGGTGGGTATTATAGAAAGCACGGGTTGCATGGAGCACTGGGTGTGGTGAAAAAATAATGATACTGTTATGCTGAAAATAAATAAATTTAAAAGAATTTATATTAAAAAAATAATAAAATAAAATAAAATAATTCAAATTCAATTGAAAAAAAAAAAGATTGATAAGCCCCTGGCCAGACTTATCAAAAAAGAAAGAGAAAGAACCTAATAAATAAAATCTTGAATGAAAGAGGAGAGATCATCACCAACAGCAAAGAAATACAATTATAAGAACGTATTAAGAGCAACTGTACACCAGCAAATTTGTCAATCTGGAAGAAATGGATGCCTTCCTAGATACCTATAAACTATCAAAACTGAACCAGCAAGAAACAGAAAACCTGAACAGACCCATCAACAGTAAGGAGATTGAACAGTCATCAAAAATCTCCCAACAAAAAAGAGCCCAGAGCCAGATGGCTTCCCAGAGGAATCCTACCAAACATTCAAAGAATTAATTCCCATTCTCCTGAAACTCTTCCAAAAAATAGAAATGGAAGGAAAACTTCCAAATTCATTTTATGAGGCCAGCATTACCTTGATCCCAAAGCCAGGCAAAGACTCTATCGAAAAGGAGAATTTCAGACCAATATCCTTGATGAACATAGATGCGAAAATTCTCACCAAAATACAAGCAAATAGGATCCAATAGTACATTAAAAGGATTATTCATCATGACAAAGTGGGATTTAGTCCAGGGCTGCAAGGTTGGTTCAACATCTGCAAATCAATCAATGTGATGCAATACATTAATAAAGAAAGAACAAGAAACATATGATATTCTCAATAGAGGCTGAAAAAGCATTTGACAAAGTACAGCATTCTTTCTTGATCAAAACTCTTCAAAGTGTAGGGATAGAGGGCACATATCTCAATATCATCATAGTCATCTATGAAAAACCCACAGCGAATCTCATTCTCAGTGGGGAGAAACTGAGAGCTTTTCCCCTAAGGTCAGGAACACAGCAGGACGGTCCACTATGACCACTGCCCTTCAACATAGTACTAGAAGTCCTAGTTTCAGCCATCAGACAACAAAAAGAAATTAAAGGCATCCAAATCAGCAAAGAAGTCAAACTCTCACTCTTTGCAGACGATATGATACTTTATGTGGAAAACCCAAAAGACTCCAATCCTAAACTTCTAGAACTCATACAGGAACTCAGTAGTGTCAGAATATAAAATCAATGCACAGAAATCAGTTGCTTCTCTATATACCAACAGCAAGACAGAATAAAGAGAGATTAAGGAGTTGATCCCATTTACAACTGCACCCCAAACCATAAGATACCTAGGAATAAACCTAATCAAAGAGTCAAAGAATCTGTACTCAGAAAACTATAGGGGCGCCTGGGTGGCTCAGTGGGTAAAACCTCTGTTTTCGGCCCAGGTTGTGGTCTCAGGGTCATGGGATCGAGCCCTGCATTAGGCTCTCTGCTCAGAGGGGACCCTGCTTCTCCCTCTCTCTGCCTGATTCTCTGTCTACTTGTGATTTCTCTCACCAAACAAATAAATAAAATCTTAAAAAAAGAAAACTATAAAGTACTCATGACAGAAGTTGAGGAAGATATGAGAAATGGAAAAATATTCGATGCTCATGGATTGGAAGAACAAACATTGTGAAAATGTCTATGCTACCTAAAGCAATCTACACATTTAATGCAATCCCTATGAAAATATCATCCTTTTTTTCCAAGGAAATGGAACAAATAATCCTGAAATATATATGGAACCAGAAAAGACCTCGAATAGCCAGAGGAATGTTGAAAAAGAAAGCTATAAGTTGGTGGCATCAGAATTATAGACTTCAAGCTCTATTACAAAGCTGTCATCATCAAGACAGTATGGTACTGGCACAAAACCAGACACATAGGGACGCCTAGGTGGCTCAGTTGGTTAAGCAGTTGCCTTCGGCTCAGGTCATGATCCCAGCATCCTGGGATGGAGTCCCACATCGGGCTCCTTGCTCAGCAGGGAGCCTGCTTCTCCCTCTGCCTCCAGCCTGCCACTCTGTCTGCCTGTGCCTGCGCTCTGTATCTCTCTCTCTCTCTCTAACAAATAAATAAAAATCTTAAAAAAAAAAAAGCTTAAAAAAAAAAAACAGACACATAGATCAATGGAACAGAATAGAAGGCCCAGAAATAGACCCTCAACTCTATGGACAACTAATCTTTGACAAAGCAGAAAGAATGTCCAATGGAAAAAAGACAGTCTCTTCAACAAATGGTGTTGTGAAAATTGGACAGACACATGCATAAGAATGAAACTGGACCATTTACTTACACCACAAACAAAAATAGACTCAAAATGAATGAAAGATTCTTTCAAAAAAAAGGTTGATATCCAGGATCTATAATGAACTCCTCAAACTCAACACACACAAAACAGACAATCATATCAAAAAATGGGCAGAAGATATGAACAGACACTTCTCCAATGAAGACATACAAATGGCTATCAGACACATGAAAAAATGTTCATCATCACTAGCCATCAGGGAGATTCAAATTAAAACCACATAGAGATACCACCTTACACCAGTTAGAATGGCCAAAATTAACAAGACAGGAAACAACATGTGTTGGAGGGGATGTGGAGAAATGGGAACCCTCTTCCACTGTTGGTGGGAATGCAAGTTGGTGCAGCCTCTTTGGAGAACAGTGTGGAGATTCCTCAAGAAATTAAAAATAGAACTTCCCTATGACCCTGCCATTGCACTCCTGGGTATTTACCCCAAAGATGCAGATGTCGTGAAAAGAAGGGCCATATGTACCCCAATGTTTATAGCAACAATGGCCATGGTCACCAAACTGTGGAATGAACAAAGATGCCCTTCAACGGACGAATGGATAAGGAAGATGTGGTCCATATACACTATAGAGTATTATGCCTCCATCAGAAAGGATGAATACCCAACTTTTGTAGCAACATGGACGGGACTGGAAGAGATTATGCTGAGTGAAATCAGTCAAGCAGAGAGAGTCAATTATCATATGGTTTCACTTTTTGGAGAACATAACAACTCGCATGGAGGACATGGGGAGTTAGAGAGGAGAAGGGAGTTGGGGGAAATTGGAAGAAGAGGTGAACCATGAGAGACTATGGACTCTGAAAAACAATCTGAGGGGTTTGAAGTGGCGGGGGGGTGGGAGGTTGGGGTACCAGGTGGTGGGTATTATAGAGGGCACGGATTGCATGGAGCACTGGGTGTGGTGAAAAAAATAATGAATACTGTTATGCTGAAAATAAATAAAAATAAATTTTAAAAAAAATGAATTAAAGAGCTCAATGTGAGACAGGAATCCATCCAAATACTTGAGGAGAACACAAGCAGCAAGCTCTTCGACCTCAGCTGCAGCAAATTCTTCTTAGGAACATCGCCAAAGGAAAGGGAAGCAAGAGCAAAAATGAACTATTGGGACTTCAACAAGTTCAAAAGCTTTTGCACAACAAAGGAAACAGTCAACAAAACCAAAAGACAAGTGACAGAATGGCAGAAGATATTTTCAAATGGCATATCAGATAAAGAACTAGTTTCCAAAATCTATAAAGAACTTATAAAACTCAACACCCAAAGAACAAATAATCCAATCAAGAAATGGACAGAGGACATGGAGAGACATTTCTGCAAAGAGGATATCCAAATGGCCAACATGCACATGAAAAGGTGCTCCACATCACTGGGCATCAGGGAAATAGAAATCAAAACCACAATGAGATACCACCTCGCACCAGTCAGAATAGCAGAAATTAACAACTCAGGAAATGACAAAAGTTGGAGTGATTGCAGAGAAAGGGGAACCCTCCTACATGGTTGGTGGGAATGCAAGCTGCTGCAGCCACTCTGGAAAACAGCATGGAGTTTCCTCAAACAGTTGAATATGGAACTACCCTATGACCCAGAAATTGCACTACTGGGTATTTACCCTAAAGATACAAATGTAGTGATCCAAGGGGCATGTGCGCCCAGATGTTTATAGCAGCAATGTCCACAGTAGCCAAACTAAGCAGCAATGTCCACAATAGCCAAACTATGGAAAGAACCTAGATGTCCATCAAGAGATGAATGGATAAAGAAGATGTGGTATATATATGCAATGGAATACTATGCAGCCATCAAAAGAAATTAAGTCTTGCCATTTGCAATGATGTTGATGAAACTAGAGGGTATTATGCTGAGCGATATAAGACAACAGAGAAATACAATTAGCATACAATCTCCCTGATATGAGAAATTTGAGAGGCAGAATGGGGGGTTTGTGGGGTAAGGAAGTAAAAAATGAAACAAGTTGTGATTAGGAAGGAGACAAACTATAAGGGATTCTTAATCTCACAAGACAAACTGAGGGTTGCTGGGGGGAGGGGCGTATGGAGATGGTGGTTGGGTTTTGGACATTGGGGAGGGTATGTGCTATGGTGAATGTTGCGAAATGTATAAACCTGATGATTCACCGAACTGTACCCCTGGGGAAATAATACATTATATGTTAATAAAAATAATTAATAAAACAATTTACATAATTGAAAAAAACCCCAAACAACTAGATGTATAGGCATTTGAGTTTAGTGCCAGTGGCTTTTGAATTAACATGGGAAAATAAATAAACAACTTAAAGGCTAATATACAGGAGGCATCTTTAACTCATTTGTAGAACCATCCATTTACTGTTTTTATATTCTTTTATAATCTAAGTTGTATGTTATCTTCTAATGCCTGAGTTTGGAGGCAGAGATAAAGTATTTTGAAGACCCAGAATCCTATAAGGGCAAAAGCTAGGATTTCAAAACCCACTCACAGTCTGTCTTCCCATTTAGTGGGGAAAGTCTAGAGAATAGATCACAGAAAGAAGTTTTTTATTTGTTCAATTGATTACTTAGCAGGGTTATATGGTTCCTTTGGTGAATATCTCTAGTAATCTGTAAAATTTGGTGCATATTGTCTGCCCACATGCAACAAGATGTGTTAAGTCCACAGATCCCTCACACAGCAGCCAATAACTAATTTATGACTATGGGGTTATCTAATATGAAGGTCCCCAATGTGTGATGAAATTTGACCAAGAGTTCTCGTCCTTAGACTGTTCATTTAATTTGTGTGGGTAAGTCCTTAGATATGACTATCTATGTTTAATTGTTTCTATTGGTCACAAAATTAGTGATCCTAAGATAGTTGGTATTAGGGAGACTATTTGGAAAGATTGTTTTTGGTATTGGAGAGTTGTGGCTAGTGTGGTTTGTGAAGGCAAGTCCTTGGGGATTCTACTGTTGAGTTAAAATCTACTTGAATTTCAAGAAAAACTCAAGTGAAGGAAATATTATTCAGGGTCAAATGAAAAAAGACCTTGTGAGATTCCCTCAGGAGATTGATTCCCTTATAGATTTACCAGGCTCCCTTTGCTGTCTGTATTCTCTATGTTCTTTTTTTTTTTTTTAAAGATTTATTTGTCAAAGAGAGAGAGAGAGAGAGCACAAGCAGGCAGGCAGAGGGAGAAGCAGGCTCCCTGCTGATCAGGACTCGATCCCAGGACCCTGGCATCATGATCTGAGTTGAAGACAGAAGCTTAACGGATGGAGCCAGACATTTTCTCTACGTTCTTAGGAATATGTTTGTGTGGCTTAGTACAATTTTAGGGGTGTTAATGAAAGCATGCAACGTTATAGTTAAACAAGCTTTCATGTTATTCACCTTGCATTCAACACCTTGGTCAACTAAATTGGTTATGGATCAGCTTACCATATCCCACATATTAGTGTGAGATTAGCTTCTGGATATTGTTGTTGGATGTCAGTATCCAGGAGAATAGGCTTATCTTCATAAATGAGGTTTATGGGGGAACTTGGCCAGGGGAGAGATATTATGCTATGTATACTAAAATCAGGTTGGTGAAAGCAAGCCCAGTATGCAGTTAAAGTTGTCATCTTATATGTTGTTGTGACTAAGGCTATATGCAGTTTTGGTTTGGTGGGTAATTGTATGTCCCTTCCTGTTCCAAAATATGTGTATTTGTGTCTTAGTTTCCTGATGCTAATAGTATATACATCTGCTAATAATAAATATGGACATAGGACAAGCTTCACAGGTGCTCTCGGTGGTTTGAAAATAGTTTATTTAGCTGTGCACCAAATAAGACCTTGAAGTATGGGGTATTCACATAGGGGATCCTCACGGATAGGCCAAGTTATTTTTAAAATATGGACATCAAAACACATTTGCCGATTTCTGTCTGTGTTTATCATGACTTTGTTGTATTTCAGTGGGGGACCACCTGCTCCATCACTTCAGTTCTAGGGGAAACTTTTCTGGGACATCCATTTATATAGCTTTCATAGCCTCACTGGTGGCCCCTTGGGAAATGCTGATGTGACTACACCAATAAATTTCCATCAGGTTATCTTTGCTATAAGTCTTCTCATTATTGTTTCTATCTCTTGTAAAGTGGGGGTATGTATTTTTTAGGATCCCCCTGAAGAGTAACACTAGGTGGCAATTACCCTCAAATATTTCTCATGTCTTTATTTATTTTTTGAAAGTTTTTATTTATTTATGTGATAGAGACACAGCGAGAGAGGGAACACAAGCAGGGAGATTGGGAGAAGAAGCAGGAGAAGCTTCCCGCTGATCGGGGAGCCCAGAACCCTGGGATCATGTCCTGAGCTGAAGGCAGACACTTAAGTACTGAGCCACCTAGGTGCCCCTTCTCATGTCTTTATTAATGGTGACCTTGGTAAAACCAGCATATTTTGTAATAGCTGTAAGCAAGTAGTTGTGGATTGGAGGGGAGAAAGGCCCATGTAGAGAGTAGTTAGATTTCTCCATGGTATCAAATATATTTTTCATAAGAATTGTCTTTACTGTAAGACCCAAGAGCTATGACCATTCACTGTGGACAGTCAGCATTACAATTGTTTTGCAACCTATTCCCACTGAGTGTTATGTAATACTTGCAGTTGGTACTTTGGTAAGATTAGGTTAGGGGAGAATTCCCAAACCAGTTGTAGTCCCTGGTTTTTAAGACATGACCTGGCCCAGATAATATTATATAATACATATTCCATTCCTTGTACATATTGATTAGCATCCAGGAAGGAAGTCTGTGTTAAGGTGCCTTTGATCACTTGGTTAGTGCAATTTCTCTTTGTCTTAATAAATGAGATGTGTGCTAGAGAGAGAGATCCTTATCATCAACAGAAAAAGAGGCCAATATTTGTAAGGGCATACATTGTTGACAGGGTTTACATTTAACCATCTGGGGATTAGTGAGAACTATAATTTTATCTCTGTAATCCCATAGGGTTTGTTGGTATTGGCTCTAGATTAGAGTATTTTCAATTTGATTGTACCAGTCACTAACATCCTGGTTATATTACTGGGTGCACACCCTTTCTGGGCATGCCTTAAATGAATCTCATAGGTAGTGGCCCATTGCTCTATTTTTTTGTTGGCGCTAGTTGGTAGTAATCATTTTCATCTGATTTCAAGTAGAAGTTGGCCCATGAGGTTAGAACGTACCTGTAAGTCACAAGCCATATTAGTGTCTAGCTTAACCAGAATGGGTATTTCCTTTATTAAGATAGGAGGAGAAGTGCTACCTCAGTTTTGGTGTCTGTGGTAATGTTAGTAGGACTGACAAACCTGAAGAGCCAATAGCATAGTTTCTGTGGTCCTCACCTCGTTCCATATTGTATGTCACCCTGTCTTGTGCATGTGGTATCTTGTTTCAAGACAGACCTTCTCAGCAGGAGGGTGTAAATTGCCAGGGCACGGTGATCCATCGGTGGGTGTGTATTTAACACTGGCAAGTATAGGAATTTCTCAGGTAAGAAAGGGGCACAGAAGGAGAGTAGGAGTGAAAGTCGGAGGTTATCTGTGAGCAGCAGTAGGAAATCTGATTGTCCTTTGGGTATCACCCAAATGGTGTTACTGGTCTGGGGGTGATTAGTTCTACCTCCTGGGTGTCAGGAACAGGTCCGGGATTGTTCCTTGGTACTTTAAGTGGAGTATATGGGCAGCAAATTAGGGCACCTTTCTCTCCATAGTGGTCAGTGGCTTGCTCAGCTCACACTGTATGAAGAGGAGAAGCAGGCTGAATATTGTCCCATAGTTGGTGGTCCTTTAGAAGGTCCCCTTTGAGATGGAGGAAGAAGGGGCTAGGCTCTGGATTTTCTGTGAGGGAGAAAGATAAGGTGAAAGTATCAGGTGGATGTTTCTTTGCTATGGGAGGCAATGTCAGGGTTCCCACGTCAGCAAAAACTAGTAATTTGCTTGTGTCCATTGTGGATATGTACACCAGCAGGAGGCACAGTATCTCTATTGGTGGTCTCTTCATTTGCTGTGAATTTTAATATGGTGCAGTTATGCCATAGAGCTATGGATTTAATATAATCAGGACCGTGGGCAGTATTTTAACCACATGGGAAATCACTGTCTTACAAGTTCTCTTAATAGCCTTTGTTTTTAAATATCATTGTATTTTTCTATGACATCTGCTGCTGTAGGACAAAAGGGTAGGTGAAAAACCCAAAGCAGTTTTATTTTGTAATGCCCATATTGAGCAGGGGCAGAGGCATTTCTGGGATTTTGGTCAAGTTAGCCTCAGTGGCAGAGTAAATGGCTCTTTCCTCATTGAGTTTGGTAGTATTCCAGTGGGGCAGGGTTTAGCTCAGTCCTATTGGTACCACTTTTATTTTAATAAGGAGGTCTCTGTTGCTGATCCAATTTTATCAGGGGGATTTTTCCATTACACAGGGCATACTAGGAACCTAGTCTATCAGTGGTTTGTTTAGCCTAGGAGGCAGGCAGCCTCATTATTGTTAGGAATTTTGATTTAGGCTAGGTAGGGTATTGTTTAAAGAGTTCACAGGTTAACACTTGACACCAAGTTTTTCTTTTATGGGTTTCTATTAAATCCAGGGTAACTATAGCTTTTGTATTGCTTTAGCATTAGCCATCATTTCCAGTAAAGAGGACTTAACATTTGTCAGGAGTCCCTCTGAAAAACAATTGTGTAAACTCAGGATTTAATTGAGCTTCCTTTAACTAGACAAGTCATTATGCAGCACCTGATAAGCTCACTCCAGCACCCTCAGATGATGGAGATCTTTGGCCTCAGCTAGGATGTTTCTATTGACTATCTATCTCATGTAGGGTGGGTGGTCCTCCAAGCCATAAATATCCACAAGGTATATGTGAACTGGGGTCCAAAGCCTCCTCTGGGTGTCCTTCCCACCTTCCTCACAAGTTGTGCAGGATGTTTATGTGGAACTTTATTTTTCCATCCTGAAATATGATAGCCATTTAAAAAATTTCAGCCCCTGTTAGGTGGAACTCCCTCCTCACCAGATACATACTATATTACCTTGCATCCCCTTTTTCATTTGGTTCCTGGGCTAGGTCCTTAAAGAGAGACTGGGCCTCTAAGAGAGAAGGGGAGAGAGAGAGATAGAAGAAGAAGGAGGATGAGGAGGAGGAGGAGAAGAGGGAGGTGGGGGGAGGAGGAGAGTTCCCTCCTTCAAATGACAGCCAACCCCTCCTTGACCCTCACCCTCTTGTCTCTTTTGTGTGTATTACCTTGCAGGTGGTCTTGGGGAGAGAGTAGATTCTCTTCTCCACTACCATGGTGGTATTGTGCAGCCTGTTCCTCTAGAGGGCACCAGTCCTCTTCTCCTGGGTCTTCCCTCCATTTTTATCTTTCTGTCCTGGTGAGAAGCTGCCAAGGGGAAGGCCTAACATGCATCCTTTGGTTTGGAGCCCCAGTTCACCAGGACAGCCCCCTGTTTAGTAGTCCTGAGAGGGGCAGGGATATAAACTTCCTTGTCTTTAGTCACTTTAATGCTTTATTCCTTTCAGCCCAAGGTTTGAAGTCTGGATACCCCTCCAGATTGATGCCATCAGTCCAGGGACATGCACTTCTCTCCCCCTTTTCTGTTCAGACCGGCAGGTGTTACTTACATTCTTTATCACCTGTTTAGTGGACCTAGGTGAGTGGGCTTACCTCCTTCCCCAGGCAGCTTGGTGCCTCTGACCTCAAAAGTCAGTTCTAGTACCTTTGATTCATTCAAATATTGGTATAACTGCTTGGCTAAGTTAATGATGCACTTGGGAGACTGAGAAAAATATAGAGTAATACATATAAAATATAGAATAATACAGCACAGAGCAATGTTACACCAAACTTAACATGGAGGTGTGTTCCAAATTTTGAGTCCCAACCACTTAAAGTCATTCAGGATCATTTTGCCAATTAATTGTCCTAATGACTGGATGGACTTCATGTCTACTTCCTGATCATGACCCAAATCCTCTCCTTTCCTCTTCTCCACTTGTAATTAGTTCAAAGGATTTAAGAGCTGGTCAAGGAAGGAGATACAAGCATGAGGTGGCTATAGCATGCAACAAGCTTTGTTTGGGCAATGCTTTGATAGGGATATATGGGGGGGTTTCCTCACAGCATAACCATCTAGTTATGGTATATGGACCACAACCCAGAAAGAGAGGAAAGTAAGAGAACCACTAAAGGGAAGGGAGATGTGGATGGGAGTTTATGTGTCTAGGTCATGTGTCAGTAACTCAGTGGGGATTCTCTGGGTTATAGAGCGCCAAAGGACAACAGAAATTTGTACTGTAGGAAACTGGGCACTCTTCCCTCTATCTTTTTTTTTTTTTGAAGGCACTTTTTTTTTTTTTAGCCTTGAGTAGTGTTCTCACATGTATGTGCTGATCCAAACTCTGCTGAAGAGCCAAGATTCTGAAAGTCTCGGGGATTTTCTTCCTATGCACCTTTCTACTCTCTAGTACTCAGACCTATGATTTCCTTGTCACCTTAACTCAGAGAGTTCTCCATGCTCTGTCTCATTCCCCTTTCCTTGTACTGTGATCTGTAAATTTCTCAAAATAGTTAGGTGTCAGGGTCATTATCCTTTACTGCTTGATGTCAGTTGTCTTGAAAACTTTGTTTCATATATTTTGTTTCTCTTGTGTTGTTATTTCAAATGGAAGGTTAAATCTAGCTTCTGTAACTCCATATTTTCCAGAAGCAATATTCCCCTAAAAAATGTCTAAAACATTTTGGATTTTTATTTCAGCCTAAGTCTTAAACAAAAGTGTTGCTCAGCCCCATATCATTTTCATTCTATGCATTATCTCTAGTTAAACTCATCTTCTTTCTTTGGTTCACTTAACATCTATGTATAGATGATTTCTGAATCTCAAGCTGTAGCCTAAATGTCTCTCAGAAATCTATGGTCCTTTATCCAGCTTCCTGTGTACTGAGAAGCTTGAAGGTTTCCCAAGGAAGTGTTCCAAGGAAGCTTGAAATCAGTAAGTCCAAGACTCAGTCATTATTTGTCTCAAACTTGATCCTCCTTTTGTATGACCTTTTCCACAAGTGGTACCATTCTTTGATCAATTGTTTGAAGAAAAAAAAAAGGTAAATAAACCCTTTGGGTTCATCCTGGTATCTTCCCTTCTTTCCCTTGTTGTCAGGCCAGTTGTTCCCTAGAGTTCACTACACAAATATCTATAACATCTGTCCACTTTTCTCTATCTCTAATTCCGTCGGTGTAATCAAAATGTGAGAGGATATTATGGGAAACACTGTTGATCATGACTTTCTGACTGTGGTCAAATATCTGGGTGCTGGTCTGAGGAGAACCATTTATAATCACAGACTGGCATTATCCTCAGGGCTTACTAAGAGCAGGCAGAATAGGACCCAGTCATGCTAAAAGTTTCCTGAGCCATACTATCCCTCCTGGAAGGGACACTGATTCACTCAGTCCAATGTCACTGACAGTATAAGGTGATGAAGGAGTTGATAAGTTTTACAGTTTCCAAACTATCAAGACTTCTGGGAGTCTTGAAATGCTGACTCCTGGGAATTCTAGAAGAGATGGAAGTGGCCAGTAGATGAACCACAGCCTCAGAGTTGTCCAGGATTCCAAGTCCTCTGGGGCCGCTGGGGGGTAGATTACCCTGACCTGAAATTACCTCTGTTTTCTTGTTACATCTTCAAATTCTTCACATATAGCAATTCCTGCTTCTTCATGCCTCCCTTATACCCCATTCCTGGTATTTTTTGATAAGGGTATAGACTTTGATATCAAAAATACCCAGGCTGGAACTCAGGCCCCACAACTTAAATGACAATTAAGAGGTTATTTATTATTGCTATGTCTTAGATGCTTCATTTGTAATATGGGCATAATACTAACCATCTTGTAAACCCTGACAGGGAATACCATATATTATGTAACTCCAGGGTGTAGGTAAAATAGTACTGTAAAGTGGTTAATTTGGAACACTGATCCAAGAAACTAAAACCAGACCCACTTGAGAAATGTTGGAATATGAAAATAAGAATAACTTAAATACCTATTTCTCATATGTTAAAAATATTTTCAAGCATTAATATTTATACTTCATAACTTTTCCTAAGGCATTTGGAGGAGTTCAATGCAATAAAGACATAAGTATTTAATTTTAGATCTTACTAGGCCATAGCTCTGTTGAATTTCTAATCAAATAGCAGTTGTGGCACTTTTATATCACCATGAAACTTAGATAAATAACTCATTGACTCTCCCATCCAAGTACTAACCAGGCCCGACCCTGCTTAGCTTCCTAGATCAGAGGAGATCGGGCGCTTTTGTGGAGCATAACTGTCACTCTCGGCCCGCAAGAACGACTCGGAGACTCATTCGGAGACTCACTCGGAGACTCTTCTTTAATCGCTTTAATCGCTTTTTTCTTTCTCCCCCTTTACCCTCGGTGCATGCGTTTTTATACAGGCAGTGTTAACCAATCAAAATGCAGTGCTCATGCACCTCCCGGGAGAGTGGACCTAATTGAACAGCCAATCATATTCAGTCCCTTACAGCTCTTAGAGTAGGCCTCCTGTACTGGCTCCCGACATCTCCCCCTTTTTTATTTATTTATAATGGCTGAGATCGTGCCTGTCTTAGGTTGCCAATCCTCAGCACACATGCTTACCCGTCATCGGGTACTCTCCCTGGTCGAAGAGCCCCTGTCTTAGGTTGCTATGGTGTGGGATCAGTCTTACCCGTCTTTGACTACCCATATAGCATGCTTAGCCATATCTGGGGGGTGGTACCAGCCTCAAGAGCCATCATGGCTTGAACCATGAGGTGTTATTGTCGTTGATTGTGACGGACATGGTCACACACCCAACGTAACATTAGTATGTTAGCTGTGATTAAGAGAACAGCCATGGCACCAAGTCCGGCCCACTATTTGAGGAACGAAACAGATTGCTGTAACATTTTTTTCCACTCACTAACAGGTGCAATAGTTACTTCAGTAGAATTTATGGATATAATTTGAGCTCGTAATTGCCTAGTTAAATTTTGAAATTGACGGTTCCAGGTACCATTAAGCATATTTCCTAACTGTCTAGAGAGATTAGCTGCTAAGGATAAGTTGTTATGAGCTATAGGGGTGATACAAAGTCCGGCCATATTATGTATGCATCCTATCGACACAATTGACTCTAGGATATCAAGTTGTTCCTGTACAAGATCAACCCTTTGATTTACAATAAGGATCCCAGCATGCAAATGTCCATTAATTTGTTCTTGCGTAGCCAATGCTTCAGCGACCATTCCTGTGACGTTGTTGAGCGTGGCGGCTGTCTGTACCGAGGTTGTCAACGCTACCGCAGCAGCAGTAGCAGCGGCGGCAGATGCTGCAATAGCTGCAATAATGGCTGCTGTTATTCCAAAGTCTTGTTTATGTCGAAGCAGCACCGGCAGGTTGTCGGGGTTCACCTGTACTGGCATCGGGATATACGTCGGTATCTTGGCTATTACTGCCGAGTCTCCCACCGTGGCATTCCAACATTCTGATAGCAGACAATTCTGGGACTCACAAGAGAGACTAGATGACTTGTTAATAGTAGAAGCATTAAAAACTATGAAGAGAAAGGGAGCTCTAACACAGACGGGCGTTGGTGAGTAACTTATGTGCTTAGCTGAGGTGCAATTGCAAGTAACATTTGTTTCAAATCGAGAGCCCATTAATAAAGTGAAGGCTTTCCAAGCCTGTACATGCCTGTGCAGCATTGCAGAGCAGCCACCTATCTAGAAGGTGAGCTGACGCGCCTTGCGCCGGGTCTTGGTAGGTATAATTATAGCCAAAAAAGGTGGAGTTAGAGTAAGTGGGGATTTTAGGACTGAATGAGAATCCTGTTCCCACCCAAACTCCTGAGAGGCTACTATGGCAGCCACTCGTGTGGTGCAGCTCGCACAATAGCAGGCCTTGGTGCAGCAAGGTTTATACGGAGGAGGCCCCTCGTAAGGTGGCGCTGTTGGGGCTGGGTGCGTGGGCACAGGATCTAAGTTATCTACCACTTCCGTCTTTGTTTGTAACTGCGCCATAGCTCCGCCATAGCTCCTTCTTTCGCTTTTAATTTCAGCTGCGCCATAACTTCCCCCTGCATTTTGAGCTGCGCCATAGCCTTCTTTAGCTTTTCCTCCTTTTTTGCAAGCTCCTTTTGCATCTTGCTCACCTTTTGGCTTTTGGGCAATTTCCCTCCTCTGCTCCTTTCCAAAAACCAGGGAGCCGTTTGTCCCACTTCTCTCAAAAACAAACGAGCTGTTTTATTTTTTAAAGGAGTACCAATTGCTTTAAGGATATCAGAAAGCGGCCCCAGCATTTTATATGTGGCCATCTCGTTTCCCATACCAGAAAGCTTTACTCTCGTCCTTATCCTAGGAACTTTGCAGCCATCTCGCTTCCCATCCCAGAAAGCTTTACTCTCGTCCTTATCCTAGGAACTTTGCAGCCATCTTGTTTCCCATCCCGGAAAGCTTTCTACGCTCGTCCTCGACTTGAGGAACTTTCCCTGTCACTAGACAGAAGTAGGTGCACTCTTTACCTGATCGTCGCCGATTCCATGCATCTCTCACGATGAGATTCCCGGGTTTCAGCACCACTTGTCGCTCTCGGCCCGCAAGAACGACTCGGAGACTCATGTAGCAGCGAACCTTCTTCTTTAATCGCTTTTTTCTTTCTCCCCCTTTACCCTTGGCGCATGCGTTTTTATACAGGCAGTGTTAACCAATCAAAATGCAGTGCTCATGCACCTCCCGCGAGAGTGGACCTAAATGAACAGCCAATCATATTCAGTCCCTTACAGCTCTTAGAGTAGGCCTCCTGTACTGGCTCATGACACATAACAAATAGCATGGAGGACATGGGGAGTTAGAGAGGAGAAGGGAGTTGGGGGAAATTGGAAGGGGAGGTGAATCATGAGAGACTATGGACTCTGAAAAACAATCTGAGGGGATTGAAGTGGCGGGGGGGTGGGAGGTTGGGGTACCAGGTGGTGGGTATTATAGAGGGCACGGATTGCATGGAGCACTGGGTGTGGTGAAAAAATAATGAATACTGTTATGCTGAAAATAAATAAATTTAATTAAAAAAAGAAGAGTCTCTTATGGTTTGCCTCCCTCTCTGTCTTTATCTTATTTTATTTTTCCTTCCCTTCCTCTATATTCATTCATTTTGTTTCTTAAATCCACATGTGAGTGAAATCATATGGTATTTGTTTTTCTCTGACCAAATTATTTCACTTAGGGTAATACCCCAAATTACCTCTTATAAGAACACCATTTAAACTGGATTAGAACTCACTCTAATAGCCTCATTGAAACTTAAACACACTTCAAAGATACTATTTCCAAATACAGTAACATTGTGTGGCACTGGGAATCAAGCTTCAACATATGAATTTGGGGAACACAATTGAACCTGTAACAAGCAGTATTCTTCATTCAACACATGGCAAATCTTATTTTGCCTATAGGTCTAGACACTTCTCCCATTTCTATGTTATTTTGAAGCAAATGCAAGGTATCTTTTAATCAGTAATATTCCTTCAGTGTATTTATTTTTCTAATTCAAGCATAATTAACATACAGTGTTATATTAATATCAGGTGCACAATATAATGATTCAACAATTGTATACATTACTCAGTATTCAGAGTGTACTCTGAATCCCTTTCACCTATTGCACTCATTACCCCAACCTCTTCCTCTCTGGCAACCATCAATTTGTTCTCCATATTTGAATCTGTTTTTTTTTTTTAAATTGTTGTTGTTGTTGTTTGTTTGTTTCTTATTTTCTTTGCTCATTTGTTTTGCTTCTTAAATTCCACATATGAGTGAAATCATGTGGAATTTGTCTTTTTCTGACTGACTTATTTCACTTAGCATTATACCCTCTAGGTCCATCCATGTTGTTGGCTAATGGTAAGATTTCATTCCTTCTGGCTAAGAAATATTCTGTGATATCTATATCTATATATAGATCTTAATATATACATCATCTTAATATATATATATATATATTCCATTATATATATGTATATATACACATGTACATACATATATACATATGTGTGTGTGTATCTATATCTTACATCTTCTATATTCATTCATCTATGAAAAAAAACTTGGTTTGGCTCCATATCTTGGTTATTGTAAATAATGCTGCAAAAAACATAGGGGTGCATATATCTTTTTGAATTAGTGTTTTTGTTTTCTTTGTGTAAATACTCCCTGGTGCAATTACTAGATCTAATGCTATTTTTATTTCTAACTTTTTGAGACATTTCCATAGTGTTTTCCACAGTGGTTACATGAGTTTGCATTCCCACCAATAATGCAAAAGGGTACATTTTTCCTACCTCCTCACTAAAACTTGTTATTTCTTGTCTTTCTGAGTTTAGCCATTCTGACAGGTGTATAGTGATATTTTATTGTGGGATTGCAGTTCCCTGATGATCAGTGATGTTGGGTATCTTTTCATGTGCCTATTGGTCATCTATATGCCTTCCTTGGAAAAATGTCTATTCAGTTCCTCTGTCCATTTTTTAATCAGATAGTTTGGTTTTTTGGTGTTGAGTTCTATAAGATCTTTATATATTTTGGATATTAGCCTCTTCTTGAATACCCCATTTTCAGATATCTTCTTCCATTCAGTAGACTGTCTTTTTAGTTTTTTTCTTTTAATATTTTCTTTATTTACTTGAGAGAGAGAAAGAGCTAGAGAGAACACAAAAGGAGAAGAAGAAGCATATTCCCTGCTAGGCAGGGAGCCGGACGCAGGGCTTGATCCCAGGAACATGAGATCATGATCTGAGCCTAAGGCGGATGCTTAACCACCTGAGCCACCCAGGCATCCCCGCCTATGCTTTCCTATAGGAATTTCATGGTTTCATGTATAACATTTAGGTCTTTAATCCAATTTGAGTTCACTTTTATGTACGATGTAAGAAAACAGTCTATTTTCAATCTTTTACATGTAGCTGTTCAGTTTTCCCAGAACCATTCCTTGAAGACGATGTCTTTTGCCCTTTGCATATTCTTGCTTCCTTTGTTATTAATTAATTGACCATATAAATATGCATTTATTTCTGGACTCTTTAGTCTGTTCTATTGATTTATGTGTCTACTCTTGTACAGGTACCATACTCTGTTTATGACTACAGCTTTGTAAGTTTATCTTAACATCTGGGATTATGATACCTCCAGCTTTGTTCTTTTTCAAGATTGCTTTGGCTACTCAGCAATTTTGTGATTCCACATAAATTTTAGATTATTTGTGGGGCAGCTGGGTGGCTCAGCTCATTGAGTGTCTGACTCCTGATCTCAGGGTTGTGAGTTCAAGCCCTATGTTGCACTCCATGCCCAGCATGGGGCCTACTTAAAATAATAGATTCTTTGTTTTAGTTCTGTGAAAATGCTGTAGGTATTTTGAATGGGATTGCATTAAATCTGTAGATTGCTTGGAACGTATGGACATTTTAACAATACTGGTTCTCCCAGGCCCATTAGCATTGAATGTATTTCCATTTGTTTGTGTCATCCTCAATTTCTTCATCAATGTTTTACAGTATTCAGAGTATAAGTCCTTAACTTCTTTAATAAAGTTTATCCTATCTATTTCACTCTTTTTGGTACAGTTGTAAATGGGATTGTTTTCTTAATTTCTCTTTCTGATAGTTCATTATTAGTGTATAGAAATGTGACAGATTTCTATGTATTAATTTTGTATCCTGTGATTTTACTGAATTTATTTATCAGTTTTAGTAGTTTCTTGGTGAAGTCTTTAGGGTTTTCTCTATGTAGCATGTCACCTGTGAATGGTGAAAAATTTTCTTTTTCCTTACTAATTTGAATGCCACTAATGTCCTTTTCCTGCCTATATGCTGTGGCTAGGACTTTCAGTACTGTGTTGAATAAAAGTGGTGAGAGTGGACATCCTTGCATTGTTCCTGACCTTAGGATAAAAGCTCTCACCTTTTCACCATTGAATATGATGTTAACCATGGATTTTTCATATATGGCCTTTATTATGTTGGGTATCTTCACTCTAAACCTACTTTGTTGAGAATTTTTACCATGAATAGATATACTTTTGTCAAAAGTTTTTTCTACATTTATTGAAATTATCATATGCACTGGGTGTGGTGCAAAAACAATGAATACTGTTACACTGAAAAGAAATAAAAAATTTAAAAAAAGAAATGATCATATGGTTTTTATCTTTTCTCTCTTTTTAAAAAATATGATCTCTTATCTTAATGGATTTTCAAATACTGAAATACCCTTGCAACCCTGAAATAAATCCCATATGATTGTGGCGAATGATTTTTTAAAATGTATTGTTGGATCAAATTTCCTACCATTTTGTTGAGGATTTTTGCATCTATGTTTATCAGAGATATTTGCCTGTAGTTTTTTCTCTCTCTCTCTCTTTTTCTTTTTGTAATGTATTTATCTGGGTTGGGTATCAGGATAATGTGCCTCATAGAATGAATGTAGAATCTTTCCTTCCTTTTCTATTTTTTGGAACAATTTGAGAATAATAGGTATTAACTCTTCTTTATTTTTTAAAGTTTTTATTTAAATTTCAGTTAACAGGGACACCTGGGTGGCTCAGTCAGTTAGGCATCTGCCTCTGGTTCAGGTCATGATCCCAGCGTCATGGGATCGAGCCCCAAGTCAGGCTCCCTGCTCAGTGTGAAGCCTGCTTCTACCTCTCCCTCAGCTTGCCACTCTGCTTACTTGTGATCTCTCTCTCTCTCAAAAATAAATAAATAAAATCTAAAAAAAACCAAATTCCAGTTAACATACAGTGTAATATTAGTTACAGTACACTACAGTATAGTGATTCAACACTTCCATACATGTTTGGTAGAATTCACCTGTGGAGTCATCTGGTCCTGCGCTTTTTGTGCTGGGAGTGTTTTGATAACTGACTCAATTTCACTGCTAGGAATTGGTCTGATAAAATTTTCTATTTCTTCCTGATTCAGTTATGTTTCTAGGAATTTACCCATTTCTTCTAGATTTTCTAATTTGTTGGCATCTAATTTTTCAGAATATTCTCTTACAATTCTTCATATTTTTGTGGGGGCAGTTGATATTTCTCCTCTTTCATATCTGATTTTTTTTTTATTTGAGCCCCCTCTTTTTTTTGGTGATGAAAGTATATCAGTTTTGTTGACTTTTCAAAGAACCAGTTCCTAGTTTCACTGATTTGTTATATTGTTTTTTTTTTTTTTGTCTCTACTTCACTTTTTTCTGCTCTAATTTTTATTATTTCCTTCCTTCTACTGGCTTTAGGCTTTATTTGTTCTTTTTCTAGCTATTTTAGGTGTAAGTTTATTTTATTTGAGATTTTCCCCTGCTTCTTATTTCATATATATATTTGAAGTTTTTATTTAAATTCCCATTATTTAACATACAGTGTAATAATAGTTTCAGGTATATGATATAGTGATTCAATACTTTCATAAGATACTCGTTGCTCATCACAACAAATGCATTCCTTATTCCCCATCACCTATTTAACCCATCCCCCTAACTCCCCTCTGGTGACCATCAGTTCATTCTCTATAGTTAAGAGTTTGTTTCTTGGTTTGCTTCTCTTTTTTGCCATGATTATTTTTTTTTTGTGAACTTCACATAAGAGTGAAATCATATGGTATTTGTCTTTCTCTGACCAACTGATGTTGCTTAGCATAATACTCTCTAGCTCTACCCATGTCATTACAAGTGGCAAGATTTTGTTCTTTTTTATAGTTGAGTAATATTCCATTGTATATATACACTATATCTTTCTTATCCATCATCAGCCCATGAACACTTGGGCTGTTTACATAATTTGGCTGCTATAAACATTCAGGTACATGTATCCCTCTGATTAGGTACTTTTGTTTTCTTTGGGTAAATACCTAGTAGTGCAATTGCTGGGTTGTAGGGCAGTATTTTCCTTGTGCATATCCTTGTGTGCTCCATTTTCTCTTGCCTTTCCCCATAACCAGGTCTCCCTCCCTCTGCAGCACCTGTAATCCATTTCTCCTCAAACCATGTCTCCACACTTACCACCTTCCTCCATGTGGCCCTTTCTCTCCTACAAGTTGTAAAGTTTGTTCTATAAGTCCTCTGGTCAATTTCTTGGGTATCCAGAATGATTTGATAGTTAGCTAGCACTGTTTAAAAGATGAGGCAAGCTTAGGGTCCTCCTACTCAGCTGCCATCTTAGCTCCAAGGTTCATTTTCTTCAACATTGAAAGGAATAAACTTTGCCCACTGAATTGCCATGAAATATAAACATACATTGTGTTTCGTTTAGAATTGTTTCTGGACTTTCAATTCTGTTGTATTTCCTATTTGTCTCTTCTTATGTTGATACAAAACTATCTGAATTACTACAGCCTTAAAATAATGCTTCATAACTGATAGTATAATGTACATAACTTTGTTGTTCAACAATGGATTTATGATTCTATACATTTACATATAAATTTTAGCAGAAGTGTATCAATATCCATACCAAAAGGTCTGATTGAATTTTGACCAATTCCAGATTAGTTCTGAATTTAAATGTACAAGTACCTATAAATACTTAGAATAATGCTAGGGTCATAAGAAACAGTCAATTAAACTAAATTTAACTAAGGATATTGAACTATGAAATTCCACATGTATAATTTTTTTGGTCACCATAAAATACATAATTAGTTTTTGATATACTGTTCCAAGATTCATTGTTTATGTACAACACCCAGTGCTCTATGCAATATGAGCAATATGAGCCCTCCTTAATACCCACCACCAGACTCACCCATCCCCCCACCCCCTGCCCTATAAAACCCTCAGATTGTTTCTCAGAGCCCACAGTCTCATGGCTCATCTCCCCCTCCAATTTTCCCCCCTTCACTTTTCCTTTCCTTTTCCTAATGCCCTCCATCTTATTCCTTATGTTCCACAAGTAAGTGAAACCATATGATGACTTTCTCTGCTTGACTTGTTTCACTCAGCATAATCTCCTCCAGTCCCATTCATGTTGATGCAAAAGTTGGGTATTCATCCTTTCTGATGGCTGAGTACTATTCCATTGTATATATGGACCACATCTTCTTTATCCATTCATCTGTTGAAGGGCATCTCAGCTCTTTCCACAGTTTGACTATCGTGGACATTGCTGCTATGAACATTGGGGGTACATATGGGCCTTCTTTTCACTACATATGTATCTTTCGGTTAAATACCCAGTAGTGTAATTGTTGGGTCATAGAGTAGCTCTATTTTTTTAAGATTTTTATTTATTTGACAGACAGAGATCACAAGTATGCAGAGAGGCAGGCAGAGAGGGGGGCGGAAAGCAGGCTCCCTGGCAAGCAGAGAGCCCAGTGCGGGGCTTGATCCCAGGACCTTGGGATCATGACCTGAGCTGAAGGCAGAGTCTTTAACCCACTGAGCCACCCAGGGGCCCCGAGTAGCTCTATTTTTAATTGCTTGAGGAATCTCCACACTGTTTTCCAAAGTGGCTGTACCAACTTGCATTCCCACCAACAGTGCAAGAGGGTTCCCCTTTCTCCACAGCCTCTCCAACATTTGTTGCTCCTCGCCTTGTTAGTTTTTGCTACTAACTGATGTAAGGTGGTTTCTCACTGTGGTTTTGATTTGAATTTCCCTGATGGTTAATAATGATGATGAACATTTTTTCATGTGTCTGTTAGCCATTGTATGTCTTCCTAGGAGAAGTGTCTGTTTATGTCTTCTGCCCATTTTTTGAACTTAATTATCTGTTTTTTGGGTGTTGAGTTTGAGAAGTTCTTTATAGATCTTGGACACCAGCCCTTTGTAGTGTCATTTGCAAATATCTTCTGCCATTCTGTGGGTTACCTCTTTGTCTTGTTGACTGTTTCCTTTGCTGTGCAGCAGCTTCTGAACTTGACAAAGTCCTAAAAGTTCATTTTTGCTCTTGTTTCCCTTCCCTTTGGAGACATGTCTTAAAATAAGCTGCTGTGGCTAATGTCAAAGAGGTTACTGCCTATGTTTTCCTCTAGGATTTTGATTGATTCCTGTCTCATATTGACGTCTTTCATCTGTTTAGTGTTTATCTTTGTGTATGGTATAAGCGAATGGTCTTGCTAGGACTTCTAATGCTCTGTTGAACAATAGTGGCGATAGAGAGCATCCTTGTCATGTTCCTGATCTCAAGGGGAAGGCTCTCAGCTTTTCCCCATTGAGAATGATATTCGCCATGGGTTTCTTATTGATAGATATTATGAAATTGGGGACTATTCTCTCCATCCCTTTATGCTGAAGAGGTTTAATCAGGAAAGGATGTTATATTTTGTCAAATGCTTTTTCTGCATCAATTGAGAGGATCATGTGGTTCTTCTCTCTCGTCTTATTAATGTGTTCTATCACAATGATTGATTTGTGAATGTTGAATCACCCTTGCATCCCGGGGATAAATCCCACCTGGCCATGATGGATAATTCTTTCAATGTACTGTTGCATCCTATTAGCTTGGATCTTGTTGGGAATCTTGGCATCCATATTCATCAGGGGTACTGGTCTTAAATTCTGCTTTTTGATGGGGTCTTTGCCTGGTTTTGGGATCAAGGTAATGCTGGTTTCATAGAAAGAGTTTGGAAGTTTTCCTTCCATTTCTGTTTTTTGGAACTGTTTCAGGAGAATGGGTATTAATTCTTCTTTAAATGTTTGGTAGAATTCCCCTGGGAAGCCGTCTGGCCCTGGACCCTTTTGGGGAGATTTTTGATGAAAGCTTCAATCTCCTTACTGGTTATGGGTCTGTTCAGGCTTTCTATTTCTTCCCTGTTCAGTTTTGGTAGTTTATATGTCTCTAGGAATGCATATTCCCCAGGGAATCCACCAGTCCTGGACTCTTGTCCTTTGGGAGGTTTTTGTTCACTGCTTCATTCTCATTACTAGATATTGGTCTATTCAGGTTGTCAATTTCTTCCTGTTTCAGTCTTGGTAGTTTATAGGTTTCCAGGAGTTCATCAATTTCTTCTAGGTTGCTTAACTTACTGGCATATAACTGTTGATAATAATTTCTGATGATGGTTTCTATTTCCTTGGTTTTAGTTGTGATCTCTCTCCTTTAATTCATAATTTTATTAATTTGGGTCCTCTGTCTTTTCTTTGGGATTAGTTTGGCCAGTGGTTTATTGATCTTATTAGTTCTTTCAAAGAACCAGTTTCTAGTTTCATTGATATGTTCTACTGTATCTCTAGTTTCTAACTCATTGATATCTGCTCTAATCTTAATTATTTCCCTTCTTGTACATGGGGTTGGCTTAATTTGTTGTTGATTTTCAAATTCCTTAGGGTGTAAAGGGAGTTGGCGTATTCGGCATTTTTCTATTTTTTTTTTTTTTGAGTGAGGCTTGGATGGCTATTTTTTTCCTCCTTAGGACCACCTTTGCCATATCCCATATGTTTTGGACCAATGTGTCTTCATTCTCATTGGTTTCCATAAATTGTTTAAGTTCTTTAATTTCCTGGTTGATCCAAACATGCTTGAGCAGGATGGTCTTTAGCTTCCAAGTGTTTGTATTCCTTCCAAACTTTTTTCATGTGGTTGAGTTCCAGTTTCAAAGCATTGTGGTCTGAGAATATACAGGGAATAATCTCAGTCTTTTGCTATTGGTTGAGCCCTGATTTGTGACCCAGTATGTGGTCTCTTCTGGAGAAAGTTCCATGCATGCTTGAGAAGAATCAGTATTCTGTTTTTTTAGGGTGGAATGTTCTGTATATATCTATGAGGTTCATCTGGTCCAATGTGACATTCAATGCTCTTGTTTCTTGATTAATTTTCTGCTTGGATGATCTGTCTATTACTGAGAGTGGTATGTTAAGATCCCCTACACAATTAATGTGTTCATATCAATATGATCTTTATTTTGGTTAACAGTTGTTTTATGTAGTTGGCTGCTCCTGTATTGGGGGCATAAATATTTACAATTGTTAGATATTCTTGGTGGATAGACGCTGTAAGAATGATGTAGTGTTCTTCTGTATATCTGACTACAGTTTTTAGCTTAAAATCTAATTTATCTGATATGAGAATCTATAAGGCACATAACTAGAGGTGCCTCCACAGGGTGCGGCCCAGAATAAAGATGGCGCCAGCTTGCCGTCTCTTCCGGCCAACAAGGCGCCAATTTCACAGTTTCGGTTCCTGAAACCTATGGCACTTCCTCCTCTCGCCCGATCTTATTGGCTCTTCCCCCTCTGTCCTCACTTCCCTTCTGCTGCTCTATATAAGGTGTACCCCCGCACAATAAAGTGAGATCCTGCTTCGACAGATCCCCTGAGTCTGGTGTGGTTCGTTAATGCGCCTGGACTCGCGACACTCGCCATCCCGCTCAGCCCCAAGGGGAGCTACCGGCTGGCCCGGACGCTCTCCTCATGCCTGTCGGCCCGCAAAACCTACCGGAGTCCGACAAGAATCACTACCCTAGCTTTCTTTTGAGGCCCATTGGCATGAAAGATGTTTCTTCATCCCTTCACTTTCAGTCTGGATGTATCTTTGGGTTCCAAATATATCTCTTGTAGACAGCATATGAATGGGTCCTGTCATTTTTTCCAGTCTGCAACCCTGTGTCTTTTTATGGGAGCATTTAGGCCATTCATGCTGAGAGTGATTATTGAAAGATATGTTTTTATTGACATCATGTTGCTGTGAAGTCTTTGTTTCTATAGATTGTCTCTGTAAATTTCTGTTCTTTTTAAAAAAATATTTTATTTATTTGACAGACAGATATCATAAGTAGGCAGAGAGGCAGGCAGAGAGAGGAAGAGAAGCAGGCTCCCTCCTGAGCAGAAAGTCCAACGTGGGGTTTGATCCCAGGACCCTGCGATCATGGCCTGAGCTGAAGGCAGAGGCTTTAACCTGTTGAGCTACCCAGGTGTCCTCTAAATTTCTGTTCTATGTCACTCTTGGGTTTATTTTTCTTCTATAGAATCCCCCTTAATATTTTTTGTAGTGCCGACTTGGTGGTCACATACTCTTTTAAACCTTGCCAGTCTTGGAAGCTCTTTATCTTTCCATCTATTTTGAATGTCAGCCTTGCTGGATAAAGTTTTCTTGGCTGCATGTTATTCTCATTTAGTGCCCATAATATGTCTTGCCAGCACTTTTGGGCTTGCCAGGTTTCTGTGGATGGGTCTGACATTATTCTGATTGTCTATACATAAGGAATATCATCCCCTTAGCTGCTCTTAAGACATCTTATCTAAAATTATGATTTGTAAATTTCACGATTAAGTGTCTGGAGGTCTTTCTAGACTCATTGATCGTGGGGGGGGGGAGTGTCCTTTCTGCCTCTAGGACACAAACACTTATTCCGTTCCCCAGATCAGGGAAATTTTCATCCAGAATTTGTTCAACTATATCTTCTAGTCTTCCCTCTTTTTCTACTCCCTCAGGGATCCCAATAATTCTGACATTGGAACGTTTCATGGCATCATTTATTTCCCTAATTTGTTTTCATGGCTTCTAAGCTGTTTGCTCTAAGATCCTCTGGATCCTTCTTTTCTATTAGCTGGTCTTCTAGATCACTAATTTGATCTTCTGCCTTGGTTACCCTAGCTGTTAGTTTAGTTTCGATCTCATTGATAGCATTTTTTAGTACTGCCAGTTCAGCCCTCACTTCTACCCTTAGAGTCTTTATGTTGCCGCTAATAGCCTTCTCCAACCTAGGCATTGCCTAGATAATTGCTACCCTGAATTCCCTTTCCAACATAATATATCCATATTATAATATATTATATAATATTATAATATTATATCCAAATCCAAGAGGTCTGATGCAAAGGACACAGTCTCTGGATTTTTCCTCTGGTCGGTGTTCCTTCTTCTAGTCATTTTGGTGAGTGGTGTTTAAGGGGATGTATAGCTGAATATATCAACCACGATTGAGGCAAGGTTCAGCCTGGAAAGTTTCCAAGCAATCAGAAGTCTCCACCAAAATGAAAGAAAAAAAAAAAAAGAGAGAAAAAGAGAAAACCCAGCCAGAATGAGCCCCAAACATAAGATTTATAAGGTACATATACAAAAACAAATAAACAAAAAGACTGAAAAAGTGAAAGACAAGGAAAAAAAAAAGAAAAACCCAGCCAAAATGAACCCCATGAATAAGATTTATATAGTACAAAGCCAAAAACAAATGCACAGAAACACTAACAGAAGAATAAGATGGGAAAGTGGTTATATACACTTGACGTGGGCTAGGAAGCTTATTTTGGTTCTTCCTGGGTGACTCTTGTTATCTTTGTTAAAGGACTCAACTTTCCAGGGATACAGGGAAATTAAAACCGGTTTATATATGGGGGTAGTATTGAATAGGGAAAAAGGATTCCTTTGAGGCTTATATCTATATGCATAGAAAAGGAAAAGGAAAGAAAAAGAAACACAGGTATATATATGAAAAAAAGTACAAGTCAAAAAGTTATTATGGAATATGCTGTATTAAACTTCAAGTTGTAATGGTAAGTAGGTTAAAAAGTTGAACAAGAATCGTGAGAATGAATTTTTTTAATAAAAAGAAAGAGTGAAAAGTTGCATCTATGAAATATACAGGTTTGGGGGCAATACCAGGAGCTTAATATATTGTTTTCCATTGAAGGTGGGGTCTTACAGTTTTATGGGGACTCTGTGGTGGTTGTCCTCTTGTTCTTTTGTCTTCTCTTCTTGGGGAGGGGCCTGTCACATTGTTTTTCAGTCAGTCCTGGTTGGGCTGAGTCATCCTGCCCCTATCAAGGGGCTTGGCTCTGTGGATACTGGTTTTTCAGGCCTTTGTTCTCTGGAGGTTTTTGTTCTTTGGTGACTTTTTGGAGGTTTAGTGGAAAGTGAACTGCCTGCACCCAGACCTCTGCTTCAGAGAGAAACCTCAGTCTGCTCCCCTCTGGGTGGTCCAGAACACACAGACTTCCCCTCTGGTATCTCCACTGAAGACCACAACCTCCCATAGGTGGTGCTCACCCCCAGCCACTGTCTCAGTGGTCGCCGGAGGCTCCCACTTGTCTCTGCACCCCCATGCCACTAAAACAACAAGTGATATCGGTCCAGGTGAGCCCAAACCTAAGTGACTGCCATTGCCGGGACTGGTGTCTGGGGTCCATGCCCACACAGGGTGTGCTCACAACAGACAGTTGCGCAGGAGGTGGAAGGCTGCAGGGTGAGGGACCCTGACTGGATTCCACCCTGGGTTCTCTAAGGTGTGGGCTGGATGCACTCAGACACCATGGTTATGCAGGTTGTGGAAGGCTGCATGTCCATAGGTCCAGAGTCCGCTGGCCAGTGCCCACACTGGGCTCTTTCAGGCATGGGTGGGAGTGCATCCAGCCCCAGTGGTGGTGCAAGCAGTAGAAAGCAGTGGGCGCAGGGACCATGGACTGAGGTCGCTGCTGGGCTTTCTCAGGTGGGTGGGGTGCACCAGCTGTGACCGTCTGGTACCGTGGGTTTAGGCCCATGCCTATAACCGCGAATTCTGCTTTTGCTCTTTTTGAGTGCTTTTGGCCAGACTCCAAGTTAATGCTGGTCCCCAATCAAAGGGCACGTTCATATTTGGGTGTTACTTTCCAATAGATCACTTCTGGTGGCTCCCTCCCCCTTCTGTTTATCTTCTGATATCAGTCTGAGCATAACTCTGCTTTGCCTCTCCACTGATGGCTTCTAACCCCATAGAGTTCCAGAAGTGTATAATCTTATATCTCAGGCTGATTTCATGGTGTTCAGAGTGTTCTGGTAGATATTTAACTCACTTTGGGGGACCGGTTGAAACAGTGTCTCCTACTTCTCTGCCATCTTGCCCCTCCTCCAAAAGCTCTTATTTCTTTGTTGATTTTCTGCTTATAAGCTTATGATCTATCTATTGCTGAGAGTGAAATGTTGAGGTCTCCTACTATTAATGTATTCTTCTTTTTTTTATTAATTTTTTATTTTTTATAAACATATATTTTATCCCCAGGGGTACAGGTTTGTGAATCACCAGGTTTACACACTTCACAGCACTCACCAAAGCACATACCCTCCCCAATGTCCATAATACCACCCCCTTCTCACAAACCCCCTCCCCCCAGCAACCCAAGTTTGTTTTGTGAGATTAAGAGTCACTTATGGTTTGTCTCCCTCCCAATCCCATCTTGTTTCATTTATTCTACTCCTACCCACTTAAGCCCCCATGTTGCATCACCACTTCCTCATATCAGGGAGATCATATGATAGTTGTCTTTCTCTGCTTGACTTAATTCGCTAAGCATGATACGCATCCATATTGTCGCAAATGGCAAGATTTCATTTCTTTTGATGGCTGCATAGTATTCCATTGTGTATATATACCACATCTTCTTGATCCATTCATCTGTTGATGGACATCAAGGTTCTTTCCATAGTTTGGCTATTGTGGACATTGCTGCTATAAACATTCGGGTGCACGTGCCCTCTGGATCACTACGTTTGTATCTTTAGGGTAAATATCCAATAGTGCAATTGCTGGGTCATAGGGCAGTTCTATTTTCAACATTTTGAGGACCCTCCATGCTGTTTTCCAGAGTGGCTGCACCAGCTTGCATTCCCACCAACAGTGTAGGAGGGTTCCCCTTTCTCCACATCCTCGCCAGCATCTGTCATTTCCTGACTTGTTGATTTTAGCCATTCTGACTGGTGTGAGGTGATATCTCATTGTGGTTTTGATTTGTATTTCCCTGATGCCGAGTGATATGGAGCACTTTTTCATGTGTCTGTTGGCCATCTGGATGTCTTCTTTGCAGAAATGTCTGTTCATGTCCTCTGCCCATTTCTTGATTGGATTATTTGTTCTTTGGGTGTTGAGTTTGCTAAGTTCGTTATAGATTCTGGACACTAGTCCTTTATCTGATATGTGGTTTGCAAATATCTTCTCCCATTCTGTCAGTTGTCTTTTGATTTTGTTAACTGTTTCCTTTGCTGTGCAAAAGCTTTTGATCTTGATGAAATCCCAATAGTTCATTTTTTCCCTTGCTTCCCTTGCCTTTGGCGTTGTTCCTAGGATGATGTTGCGGTGGCTGAAGTCGAAGAGGTCGCTGCCTGTGTTCTCCTCAAGGATTTTGATGGATTCCTTTCGCACATTGAGGTCCTTCATCCATTTTGAGTCTATTTTCGTGTGTGGTGTAAGGAAATGGTCCAATTTCATTTTTCTGCATGTGGCTGTCCAATTTTCCCAGCACCATTTATTGAGGAGGCTGTCTTTTTTCCATTGGACATTCTTTCCTGCTTTGTCGAAGATTAGTTGACCATAGAGTTGAGGGTCCATTTCTGGGCTCTCTGTTCTGTTCCATTGTTTTTGTGCCAGTACCATGCTGTCTTGATGATGACAGCTTTGTAATAGAGCTTGAAGTCCAGAATTGTGATGCCACCAACGTTGGCTTTCTTTTTCAATATCCCTTTGGCTATTCGAGGTCTTTTATGGTTCCATATAAATTTTAGAATTATTTGTTCCATTTCTTTGAAACAGATGGATGGTACTTTGATAGGAATTGCATTAAATGTGTAGATTGCTTTAGGTAGCATAGACATTTTCACAATATTTATTCTTCCAATCCAGGAGCATGGAACATTTTTCCATTTCTTTGTGTTTTCCTCAATTTCTTTCATGAGTACTTTATAGTTTTCTGAGTATAGATTCTGTGTCTCTTTCGTTAGGTTTATTCCTAGGTATCTTATGCTTTTGGATGCAATTGTAAATGGGATTGACTCCTTAATTTCTCTTTCTTCTGTCTTGCTGTTGGTGTAGAGAAATGCAACTGATTTCTGTGCATTGATTTTACATCCTGACACTTTACTGAATTCCTGTATAAGTTCTAGCAGTTTTGGAGTGGAGTCTTTTGCGTTCTCTACATATAGTATCATATCATCTGCGAAGAGTGATAATTTGACTTCTTCTTGGCCGATTTGGATGCCTTTAATTTCCTTTTGTTGTCTGATTGCTGAGGCTAGGACTTCTAGTACTATGTTGAATAGCAGTGGTGATAATGGACATCCCTGCCGTGTTCCTGACCTTAGCGGAAAAGCTTTCAGTTTTTCTCCATTGAGAATGATATTTGCGGTGGGTTTTTCATAGATGGCTTTGATGATATTGAGGTATGTGCCCTCTATCCCTACACTTTGAAGAGTTTTGATCAGGAAGGGATGCTGTACTTTGTCAAATGCTTTTTCAGCATCTATGGAGAGTATCATATGGTTCTTGTTCTTTCTTTTATTGATTTGTTGTATCACATTGACTGATTTGCGGATGTTGAACCAACCTTGCAGCCCTGGAATAAATCCCACTTGGTCGTGGTGAATAATCCTTTTAATGTACTGTTGAATCCTATTGGCTAGTATTTTGTTGAGTATTTTCGCATCTGTGTTCATCAAGGATATTGGTCTATAGCTCTCTTTTTTGGTGGGATCCTTGTCTGGTTTTGGGATCAAGGTGATGCTGGCCTCATTAAATGAGTTTGGAAGTTTTCCTTCCGTTTCAATTTTTGGAACAGTTTCAGGAGAATAGGAATTAGTTCTTCTTTAAATGTTTGGTAGAATTCCCCCGGGAAGCCGTCTGGCCCTGGGCTTTTGTTTGTTTGGAGATTTTTAATGACTGTTTCAATCTCCTTACTGGTTATGGGTCTATTCAGGCTTTCTATTTCTTCCTGGTTCAGTTGTGGTAGTGTATATGTTTCTAGGAATGCATCCATTTCTTCCAGATTGTCAAATTTATTGGTGTAGAGTTGCTCATAGTATGTTCTTATAATAGTTTGTATTTCTTTGGTGTTAGTTGTGATCTCTCCTCTTTCATTCATGATTTTATTTATTTGGGTCCTTTCGCTTTTCTTTTTGATAAGTCGGGCCAGGGGTTTATCAATTTTATTAATTCTTTCAAAGAACCAGCTCCTAGTTTCGTTGATTTGTTTTATTGTTTTTTTGGTTTCTATTTCATTGATTTCTTCTCTGATTTATGATTTCTCTTCTCCTGCTGGGCTTAGGGTTTCTTTCTTGTTCTTTCTCCAGCTCCTTTAGGTGTAGGGTTAGGTTGTGTACCTGAGACCTTTCTTGTTTCTTGAGAAAGGCTTGTACCGCTATATATTTTCCTCTCAGGACTGCCTTTGTTGTGTCCCACAGATTTTGAACCGTTGTATTTTCATTATCATTTGTTTCCATGATTTTTTTCAATTCTTCTTTAATTTCCCTGTTGACCCATTCATTCTTTAGAAGGATGCTCTTTAGTCTCCCTGTATTTGGGTTCTTTCCAAACTTCCTTTTGTGGTTGAGTTCTAGCTTTAGAGCATTGTGGTATGAAAATATGCAGGGAATGATCCCAATCTTTTGATACTGGCTGAGTCCTGATTTAGGACCAAGGATGTGATCTATTCTGGAGAATGTTCCATGTGCACTAGAGAAGAATGTCTATTCTGTTGCTTTGGGATGAAATATTCTGAATATATCTGTGATGTCCATCTGGTCCAGTGTGTCGTTTAAGGCCTTTATTTCCTTCTTGATGTTTTGCTTGGATGATCTGTCCATTTCAGTGAGGGGAGTGTTAAAGTCCCCTACTATTATTGTATTATTGTTGATGTGTTTCTTTGATTTTGTTATTAATTGGTTTATATAGTTGGCTGCTCCCACGTTGGGGGCATAGATATTTAAAATTGTTAAATCTTCTTGTTGGACAGACCCTTTTAGTACGATATAGTGTCCTTCCTCATCTCTTATTATAGTCTTTGGCTTAAAATCTAATTGATCTGATATAAGGATTGCCACTCCTGCTTTCTTCTGATGTCCATTAGCATGGTAAATTCTTTTCCACCCCCTCACTTTAAATCTGGAGGTGTCTTCGGGCTTAAAATGAGTTTCTTGGAGGCAGCATATAGATGGGTTTTGTTTTTTTATCCATTCTGATACCCTGTGTCTTTTGATAGGGGCATTTAGCCCATTAACATTCAGGGTAATTATTGAGAGATATGAATTTAGTGCCATTGTATTGCCTGTAAGGTGACTGTTACTGTATATGGTCTTTGTTCCTTTCTGATCTACCACCTGTAGGCTCTCTCTTTGCTTAGAGGACCCCTTTCATATTTCCTGTAGAGCTGGTTTGGTATTTGCAAATTCTTTCAGTTGTTGTTTGTCCTGGAAGCTTTTAATCTCTCCTTCTATTTTCAATGATAGCCTAGCTGGATATAGTATTCTTGGCTGCATGTTTTTCTCGTTTAGTGCTCTGAAAATATCATGCCAGCTCTTTCTGGCCTGCCAGGTCTCTGTGGATAAGTCAGCTGCCAATCTAATATTTTTACCATTGTATGTTACAGACTTCTTTTCCCGGGCTGCTTTCAGGATTTTCTCTTTGTCACTGAGACTTGTAAATTTTACTATTAGGTGACGGGGTGTGGGCCTATTCTTATTGATTTTGAGGGGCGTTCTCTGAACCTCCTGAATTTTGATGCTCGTTCCCTTTGCCATATTGGGGAAATTCTCCCTAATAATTCTCTCCAGTATACCTTCTGCTCCCCTTTCTCTTTCTTCTTCTTCTGGAATCCCAATTATTCTAATGTTGTTTCGTCTTATGGTGTCACTTATCTCTCGAATTCTCCCCTCGTGGTCCAGTAGCTGTTTGTCCCTCTTTTGCTCAGCTTCTTTATTATGTCATTTGGTCTTCTATATCACTAATTCTTTCTTCTGCCTCATTTATCCTAGCAGTGAGAGCCTCCATTTTTTATTGCACCTCATTAATTGCTTTTTTAATTTCAACTTGGTTAGATTTTAGTTATTTTATTATTTGCAGAAATGTCTGTTCATGTCCTCTGCCCATTTCTTGATTGGATTATTTGTTCTTTGGGTGTTGAGTTTGCTAAGTTCGTTATAGATTCTGGACACTAGTCCTTTATCTGATATGTGGTTTGCAAATATCTTCTCCCATTCTGTCAGTTGTCTTTTGATTTTGTTAACTGTTTCCTTTGCTGTGCAAAAGCTTTTGATCTTGATGAAATCCCAATAGTTCATTTTTTCCCTTGCTTCTCTTGCCTTTATTTATTATTAAATAAATATATATAAATAAATATATATATATATATATCAATATATCTCTTTGTTTTGGTTAACAGTTAGCCTATGTAGATAGCTGCTCTCATGTTGGGGGCATAGTAATTTACAATTGTTATTATTTATTTATTATTATTTATTATTGTTATTTATTATTTAACTTATTTCTTTAGTTATTTGTCCAGATAAGAGTATATGAAGGGGCAAGTAAAATACTAAAAGGGTGGCAACAACCCCAGGAAAATATGCTTTAACCAAATTAGAAGAGATCCAAAATCGTGAGGGGAGAGAAAGGGGATAAAAAGGTTCAAAAAGGAAGAAAGAAAAAAAAAAGGAAAAAGAAATAAAAAGAAAAGAAAAGAATTAAAAAAAGAAAACACCTAAGAAAAATGTAAAAAAGAAAATATATATATATTAGTTAAACTAGTAAAAAATCGTTAAAAAAGAAAAAGGTAACAGTTAAAAAAAATTTTACCCGAAGGCGAGAGAAAAAAAAAACAAAAAATGAAAAAGAAAAAAATTAAATTAACTGCAAGACTAATAAAATCACAGGGAAAAAGCCATGAGTTCCGTGCTTTGCTTTCTCCTCCTCTGGAATTCTTCTGCTCTCCTTGGTATTGAAACCGCACTCCTTGGTAGGTGAAGTTGGTCTTGGCTGGATTTCTTGTTGATCTTCTGGGGGAGGGACCTGTTGTAGTGATTCTCAAGTGTCTTTGCCCCAGGCGGAATTGCATCGCCCTTACCCGGGGCCAGGGTGAGTATTCCGCTTGGGTTTGCTTTCAGGAGCTTTTGTTCCCTGAGCGCTTTCCGTAGAGTTCCGGAGGACGAGAATACAAATGGCGGCCTCCTGGTCTCCGGGCCCGGAGCCGAGAGCCCAGGGCCCCACTCCTCAGTGCGCCCTCAGAGAACAGCGCCCAGTTACTTCCGTCTACCTGACCTCCGGCCGCTCTCCGAGCTCACCGAGCCTGCGACCGGTTCAAGGTAACACCGAGCTGTGAGCTTACTGTCGGCTCTGTCTCTGTAGCCGGCTTTCCCGTTCCAATACCTGCAAGCTCTGCGACACTCAGACACCCCCGAATCTTCTGTGACCCTGCGGGACCTGAGGCCACGCTGACCCCGCGTGAGCTTCGCCCCGGTTTAGCCTCTGGAGCGATGTCCCTCAGTGGAACAGACTTTTAAAAGTCCTGATTTTGTGCTCCGTTGCTCCGCCGCTTGCCGGGAGCCGGCCCCTCCCCCCGGGGTCTATCTTCCCGTCGCTTTGGATTCACTTCTCCGCCGGTCCTACCTTTCAGAAAGTGGTTGTTTTTCTGTTTCCAGAATTGCTGTTCTTCTTCTCTTCGATCTGCCGATGGATTTTCAGGTGTTTGCAATCTTTAGATAAGCTATCTAGCTGATCTCCGGCTAGCTGAAGCAGCCTCAGCCTGCTACTTCTCCGCCATCTTGACTCCTCCCAGCCTATTAATGTATTCTTATCAATATATCTCTTTGTTTTGGTTAACAGTTAGCCTATGTAGATAGCTGCTCTCATGTTGTGGGCATAGTAATTTACAATTGTTAGTTTTTCTTGTTGGATAGACACTTTAAGAATGATGTAGTGTCCTTATGTATTTCTGACTACAGCCTTTAGCTTAAAATCTAATTAATCTAATATGAGAATTGCTACCCCAGCTTTCTTTTGCAGTCTATTTTCATGAAAGATGGTTTTCTATCCCTTCACTTTCAGTCTGGATATATCTTTAGGTTCAAAACGAGTCTCTTAGACAGCATGTAGATGGGTACTGTCTTTTTATCCAGTCTGCAACCCTGTGCTATTTTATGAGAGCATTTAGGCCATTCACATTGAGAGTGATTTTGAAAGATATTATTTTATTGACATCATGTTGCCTATGAAGTCCCTGTTTCTATAGATTATCTCTATATTTCTGTTCTAGATAACTCTTGGGGTCTTTTATAGAACCTCCTTAATAATTCTTGCAGGGGCAGCTTAGTGGTCATATAGGGAGCTTAGTGGAAGCTCCTTATCTTTCCATCCATTCTGAATGACAGCCTTGCCAGATAAAAAATTCTTGGGTGTATGTTCTTCTCATTTAGTACCCTGTATATGTCTTGCCAGCTCTTTCTGGCTTGCCAGGTCTTTGGAGACAGGCTGACATTATTCTGATGGTTCTCCCTCCATACTTAAGGAGACTATTCCCCCTAACTGCTCTTAAGATGGTTTCCTTGGTTCTAAGATTTGTGAGTTTTACCATTACATGCCTAGGCATTGCTCTTTCTCCTTGATCTTGGGAGGGGTCCTCTCTGCCTCTAGGACATGAATGCTTCTTTCATTCCTCAGATTAGGGAAATCCTAGGCTACAATTTGCACAAATATATCTTCTAGTCCTCTCTCTCTCTCCACCCCCTCAGGGTTCCCAATATTTCCAATTCTAACATTGGAATCTTTCATGGTGTCATTTATTTCTCTAATTCTGTTTTCATGGATCCGAAGCTGTTTGTTCCAGTTCTCCTCCTGATCCTTCTTTTCTATCAGTTTGTCTTCTGGATCACTAATTTATTCTTCTGCCTCATTTATCCTAGCTGTTAGAGTATCTAGATTAGACTGGATCTCATTGATAACATTTTTAAGGTCTGCCAGATCAGCTCCCATTTCCTCCCTTAGAGAATCTGTGTTGCCATTAATGATTTTCTCAATCTTAGCTATTGTCTGCAGGGCTGTTACTCTGAAGTTTATTCCCGACATCTTGCTTATATCCATATCCATTTGTTCTGTGGCAGAGGTTACAGTCTCTTTTTCCCATGTTGGGGGTTTCTCCTGTTTGTCATTCTGTTGAGAGGTGGTTGAGGGAATGTACCAAGTGCAAATTATTTACCACAACCCAAGGACCTTAGGGTTGTCTGCCTTTTGTTCTTCCAGCCTGTCTTCTGGGGGAGGAGCCTCCCATGCTGTTACTTGGGCAACCCTGTTTGGGCAGAATTGCCCTGCCCCCATGGGGCATGGGCTCAGTGAAAACCGGTTTTGGGGGACTTTTGTTCCCTCGTGGCTCTGGTGGTTCTGGTGGCTTTCCATGTTCCCCCACTCCTGTCCCCCCAAGAATCAGAGCAGATGTGGCCGTATCCAAACTCCTGTCTCAGAACAGAGACATTAGAGTCTGCTCCTCATTCAGCTCTCCAGGACACACTGTCCCTGCTTCTGTCTGTGCTACCCAAAACCAAAGCATCATGGGCTATAGTTGTGTATCTCTGTTTTTTATGATGCAGCCTGTGGAGTCCTTTAACAGGTACCCACATGATCATAACATTATCCTAATGGGATATGTTCCATGTTGAATAAATATCTTTTCTGCTACAGTCTCCATAACTAGGTTCTAGTAAATAACAATAGTTACAACATTAGCTCTAGAAATAACAATGAAATATATAAGTTAATGTGGACTGGAATCTTCCCTCATGATCTTTCCAGAGTCTGAGAGTAAAATTTTCCTTGTGAGATCTGATTTCCTCTTATAAATAGGAGGAAAAAATCGGGTTTTCTTAATATGTTATTTTCCTTCTTGTGAAAGTGGAATTTTTTTGGAGTTTGGTTTCTTTTTTTTTTCTTTATCTCTCACTATCTCTCCCCAACCTCCTCTCTTTCTCTCTCTCTTCCTTTCCTCTCAAGACAGTAAAAATGAGCCCAAAATGTTGACATCTCAGCTGCAAGTAGTCTCATTCAATGAGAATCCCCAATGTGTGATAATTTACATTCTCTACTGCTGGTAACATTGACAAAAGTGTTATAGGACAGGGAAATAATTCATTATTTTTGCATAAAATAAACCTGAATAGCCCTCAGAATGTCACACAGGAAGTAATATGGTGGAGCTGAGATTCAAGATCTTGTCTGATTGTGTGTTTCCCACACAACCTGCTCTTCATGCTCTTTATTGGGTAGCTACATGTTGGGAAAGCAGCCAGTTAGAGGCTAATACAACAACTGGTTGATCATTCTACCAATCACAGTTCTTAATCCTCCCCCCTTGCCACTTCCCATTCTATGCTTTTTCTGGCTGTTGTGATGTCTTATGAGGATAAATACAGAGACAGCCCCTGTCCTTGGGAATGACCATTTAATCAAGAGAGAAATATGATATCCATGGATGTGTTAAAAGGCATTTAGTAGATCCCCTGAGTGGCTCAGGTTTCCAGGAGATCAGTGGAGTGAGAAGGACCAGGTTTGGATGAAGTGGACATGAAGGAGTTGTAGACGCTGGTGACAGAATTTACTACGGACTTAAGGGGGGCACAAGGAGATGGGTAAGTGTGACATTCATCAGGTATAACTGACTGGACCACACTTCCTCACCCCCACCCTGTCTTCCACATCTTTGTTGGTATATTTGTGTGTTCTCCTGAGATATAGGCTACATTTGCCAGAAGAGAGGTAGCTCCATTTCCTAGGTGCATGGCCAAAGCATGCACCATATTCAACAGTACAGAACCCCAGCCTTTGAAAGTGACGTGAAGTTATAGCTGAGCCTCCCAACAGCCATTACCACATGCTATAATGCTGATCTCTGTAGATGTAGTGGACATGGTAATGTGACCATTATGACTTCCATATATTTTAGTAGATACAGATCCTTGATCTTCTAAGACAACATATATATTAACATCAGCTATAGTAAGGAGAAACTAACATTACTGAGTATATATTGCATGCTGGGAACACTAATACCTTGATTTATTTAATTTCACAAGAACACTATGAGGTAGGTACTAATATAATCTCATAATTAATATAATCCTCATTTTACAGCAGTGATTCTGAGGATTAGAAATGGTGAAACCCAGGTTTGTCTGATTCCAATGTCCATGGGTATGAACACTTAACTGTAGTGCATGTCTATCATGTTACAGATGCCTCTGTAATAATGTCAGCACTGACAGAAGATAGGGCTCTTGATCCTATTTGAACCTATTGTCCCTGAATACTTGTCACCATCAAAAAGTATTCACTGAAAGATCTAAGGGTTTTTTTTATTGTTAAAATTTTTAAATTAAATTAAATTAAATTTTTTATTGTTTAAATTGCACAGACTTTTGTATCAGCAATGTGATCCCCACAGAAACTGTGCAAACTTGTCTCAGCCCATCCATCCATCCATCCATCCATCCAAGACATAGGTTTGTAGAGCTCTGATAGGCCATGAACTATAGCCCAGACCCCATTCGATAGTTACAGCATCATCCTGTGAGATAGGGCAAGGCACTCGCTTAAGGAATCCTCTTCCTGTGTCAGAAATCTGGTCCTCTGTGGTCTCCTCTTGGACTGATGGCCTCTTTTGGCATTCTGTAACATTTTTATCACCAACTCATAAACAAATGTTTTCAGATGCATCTGTACATTGAATGCATCTTTTCAGCTGCTGGATCATTGAGATTATCCCCCAATGATCAACAAAAAAGTACTAGAATACACACAGATGATGTAGTGCTACAAGACCATTTGAGCAATACTTCAATTCAATATACATCACAGAGCCAGGAAGTGCAACATCTTAAACTTTGTGAAAAAAGTAAAATTGGGAGTCAATTTTTCATACATAGGGCAAGCCTCCTCCTGTACTGTATCACTGTACCACCACCTATTTAATCACTTGGTTTGCCACTAGTAAAATTTCCAGTCCTGAAAAGAGGATCTGTCAACGCTTTTTTGTTCTTATGATGCTAGAAATTAAAAGGAGCTTGTTCAACCAATCTCCCACTATGGTGTTCAAGAGATGTTGTTGCAGCTTCTGTTGAAATACAGAGCTGCTTTATAAGATAACATTATCACAGTTTTGGCAATGTACTGTTATGATTTTTTTAAATATGGTTCCACATTCTTTCAGGTGAAAGTACTTAACATAGAGGTTTTTCTAAATTAGTAGTTGTACAAATGGATTTAAATGAAATGCAAATGTCAAAATGAGCCTCAAAAAAACAGGTAGGTAATCATTTTAAAGATATAAGCTATCTCTCCCTCCTTTTCATGATCTGGTTTCTGCCTACATTCCTACCTTATTGCTTCATTCCCTGTCTCTCACTCAGATACTTTATGCTGCAGTCACTGTGCTGCTCTGGGCTGAAAGGAGCTCTTGAGCAAACATGTGTGCACATGTCTGTGCATCTACAGGACCCTTGTGACAATTTTATTGAGTCACTCTTCCATGTCTGTAGGTGGCCTCCCACAACACACCCAGAGTCTTAGTTTCCACTCCTTTGTTTGTTTCTTTTTCTCTTGAGTCAGATGGGTTAAGCTTCAGTTGCCCTGGCAACAAACTTCAGTTTTTATCTCAACCTCTGGCCACAGAAAGGGAGCAAGAGGAAGAGAAGTGCTTTCTTATCTGTCCCGGATCTTCAGCCAGGCTGATTCCTGAGCTGAGTGACCCAGTGGGGATGTGCAGAAGAATGTTTCCATGACAGCGAAATCCCACATCCCCTTCCAGCACAGAAGCACTTCTCCTTTCCTCTCCCTGCCTGCTAGGATCTCCCCTGAGAATGAGAATGTACTTTGGCTAGCAGGGAAGGGATAGATGTGTGGTAGAGGATGTGAAGAGAGAGGTGTAATCTTGGGATGTCTTCAAGAAGGAATGGAGAAGGGACCAGAGTCCCAAAGAAAGCATTTTGTACAGCACTGAAGCCCCAGGAGAGGATGAAGACTATGAACGCATAGTGTCTCTAAATGTGGTTCTGTGATTTTCCCCAGCAGTACACGGTATTACACCATTTTCTGAAGCCAAGTTCCAAGGCTGAGTACCTGAAAAATTGGGTCTGTGTTGTTAAAGGAGAATGGAATCTGCCATCAGTTGTGGAGGCAATGACAGAACTGAGAAGGACTCGCTCACCTCAGTGACAATGCTCATGAGTTACTCCACCCTGTGTGTGTGTCTGTCTGGTCCACTCTTCTTTTCTTTCATGTTCTGTTTTGAAAGTCTATTTATTGTATGTAAAATGTTCTGGGTTAAAGTTGAGGACAATGCAAGGATGTTCCAATCCCTCTAACATGGACACATTGGAGGGTGAACAGCAGAAGAGCGGGTGAGGATAATATGGTGAGATAGATCATTTGTGCTCCTTAGACTGCATGGGAATTTTGGTTGATTTATTCTCCCTGACTGATGTGATCTTCATCATGAATGCCCATGCTCTGGACTTGACAGTAAGGGGCAAAAACAACAACAACAACAACAACAACACCAAGCCCAACAACAACAACAACAAAACAAACAAACAAAACCGCACTGGATTGGTGTCTAATCTTGTATGTGTAATCAGATGCTATTGCCAACAACAACAAAAATATCCTGGAATGCAAAGATTAGTCACAGTCAAGGAAAAGCTTTATTGCCATGCACTTTGTAAACCAGAAAGACTCAGCCTTTGGCTACAAATGGAAAGTAGGCTCCAAAAGGGAAGGTTTAGGTTCAGGATTAAACAGCCAAAAACAGCAAGTCCTATGCCCTTTATTGAGATTGAGAATCATTAGATTCAGGTCCCAAACTGCAAGCTTCAGGAGCAGAGAGACAAGCAGGATACAACTATTTCTGGTAGCAGTTTCAGGATGTGGCAGCAGCTGAAAAGGATGGCAGAATGTGTCGCAGGTGTCATTTTGTGAAATTTGCTAAATTTTGTGCAAGCTTGTCCCCCTCAGGCTATGCTGACTGGTTTTGTTACTCATGGTCATTTGGCCTAATTAAAATTTTTCTTTCTCTCCCATCTTTCCTATTAGCTGTTGCTAAGTACTAGGGTCTTTTGTTCTCACTATCATGTGAATGGTTCTTTTGAATAAATGTCCAGTCTGTTTTGGTGAAAATGCTCAGTTTCTCAGATTTCCACTTCACTTCACTACTTCTTCCCAAGGTGGGGGAAAGGGTATGTATAGTTTACAAGTCTCCTCGGTGATGCTGGAAGAGGAAGAAAGAAATATGAAATTCTTATGGTGCTTACAGTATGCTTGGTGGTTTCTGAGGGGAGGAGGACTCTTGTCTCCCGGGTCCAGCTGGTGAGACTGACCTCCACCATCCATGCATGCTGACAAAACTTGCATTTTCCTCTCTCTCCTCTTGGTCAGGACTTGGTGCTGTTTGGCTGACCCAGCCTCAGCTCACATTTGCTGGCATCTGTAGACCCCTCTGAATCTTGGTCTCAGCCTCCATCCCCACTCTGGGCAGGGCTGTCACACGACAGCCTCAGTGGCAGGGTCCCCTACTCCCTTGCCTACTTAAGCTTCCTTCCTGTGTCCCTGGCTGTGGACTCAGTCACTTTCCACATTTCCCCCTCAGGGAATACAGCCCCTGGGGTCTTGCCTATAGCACAGCAGGAGCCAAGATCAGCTCCAGAAAGCTAAGTTCCTCAACCTCAGCCATCCTTCTGCCCAAGGAGGCTGCTGGCTCATCCTGCAAAGTGAACTCTTCTGAGTCCCAAACACAAATGGGGCAAAATCGTGCACCCACTTCTCTGTTGTAGCTCTCTTGTCCCCTTCCATAGAGGGGAGACAGAGCCTTGAGAACTTTCCCTCCATATGCCACCTCCTGCCTGTGTCTTCTTCTCCTCTGAGGCTGGGACAGAACATTCTTTTGCTTGACCTTCATGTTCACAAGGCTGCCCATAGTATGTCCAGACCCCAAAGGGAAAGCTTTGGGATTTTCTTCTTCTTTTCCTACCCCTCCTCCTCCTCCTCCTCCTTCTTTTTCTTTGAAAAAAGAGATTGGCCAACTGATTAAAAAAAAACATAAAATAGAAGAGATTACCAAACATGAATGTTTGTGCCCTCATCAGCAGGGCAAGATCTATAAAAGTAAACTCGGAGTTCAAAGGCAGACACCATGTTTTAAAAGGGTCGTAGGAGATGCTGTGTGACCAATTTTAATGTCAGTGTCCAGACAGCTTCACTCCTGTCATCTGCTCCCACCAGTGCCTGGTAACCATCAAGGAGAGTTGAGCACAGAGATGAACTTAACCAAAGCTTGTGATGTCTTTCAGGAGTTATGGGGCAAGCTGGAGAGCATGTTCATGTCTGACTAGTCCAGGAAAAGCTTGGAGTGTAGGCAAAATTTTTGTCCCATCAAGACAAGACATGTGGGGCCTCTGGCACCTGGAAGCTTTCCTCAGGCTCCTGAGTTCTCTAGCTGGCAGTCACTCACTGAAAAGCAATGATGCTGTCAAACTTCTTTTGAGAGCTCCTGGTTCCTGCCCTGTTCTGAGAATGAACAGTCTCAGTCACCTTATAAATACATACTTCGACTGCCTGCCTATGTGCAGATGGAGAAATAAAGTCCCAGGGAGACTAAGGAATGTGCTTGATGCCATGCAGCCAGAGAGATTACTAGATGAAGTCGTGGCAGCACTGCTGCCTACCCTAGATGACTTTATAATGGGCTAACACCTTCTCTTTCTCCCTCTCATTTATCATGGTTATGTTATTTTAAGTAGCAGTGAACTAATTTAATGATATAGAAGGAAAATAAGGCAGGGCACAGTATTCTTTGTGTCTTTAACACAAACTCAAGAATTGTAGGCATACACACATTGCAGATTTGCAATTAAAGATTGCAGTTAAAGTGATATTCTCTGATAAAACCTCCTGTGCTGCCACCTTACCCCCATGTCAGTCTGCCAGGAAGCAATGACAGGTCTAAGGTGACTTACTTAGCATTCAACAACATTAAAGGAACCTGTCTTAATAGGTTTTTTGTACTCTTATAAAAGCTGCTCATTTGGTACTTACCTGGGGAGCAAGACAATACCAATCCACCAACCAACCAATGCATGAAGAAGTTAGTGTGGGAAGTGTTAGGAAGAAAATAGCCCAGGTCCTAGGTCAGGAACAATTTACTACACAGAGTGGTCAGGCACAGCCTTTCTGAGAAGGCAGCGATGGAGCAGAAACCCTACCGTTGAGAAGGAACCAACTACGTAAAGATCCTGGCCTGGACTCACCCAGGCAAAGAGCACCATGATGACCAATGTCCTGATGAGAGAATAAGTTTGGCATGTTCCAAGAACAGAAGTTGGCCAAAGTTATTGTGGTGAAGGCAAGAGCTGGTGGGATTGTGTGGCTATTGAAATAGTAGCAGTAGATAAGCACAGAGGGGATGCATACACAATATAGTCTGAAGATTGGATCTAGAGGACTTGTTGCTGGACTGCGGGGAAGACCGACAAGATGCAAGACATGAAGAGGTGTGCTTGGGGCACGTGAAGTTTATGGTTCTTTCAGGCCATCCAACAAACATACAGACACATCTGGATCTCAGGGCACAGGGTGATGCAGGAGCTAGGCCTGTGGGAGGTCCCATCATGTACATGTTCTGTTTTCTGCTGGCTAAAATAATGAAACAACCCATGAAGAGAGTGTAGCATGAGAAGGGCCCTGTTTAAACTAAAAGCCAGTTTAAAGGGAAGAGTAAGTTACTAAATACTGACAAGGAGCAGAATGGCCATTTGGGTTGGAGGAAAAACACCCAGAGAGTGTATTTTCAAATATCCAAAAATTAAAATGAAATAAAGGAAGCGAAGGAGGAAGGGAGGGAGGAACAGTTTCAAAAAAGAAACAATTGTGAAATGTACCAAAGGCATCTGAGAGATGCAATAAGTTGAGGATGACAGCACCATCATAGGATTTTGGCAATATGAATGTCATCAGTGACTTTAAAAAAAATAGGTGGTTTTTTTTTTTTTTTTGTGGGGCAGGCTGGCAGAAGCACAATTGAAATGGTTAGCAAGGAAAATGGTTATAGAACAAGTGGAGATAGATTTGCTGTTTAGAGCGTCAGAGAAATGTGTCAGTACCTTGAAAGTATATGAGATCAGAGATAGCTTTGTTTTACTTCATTTTTTAGAAAGGGTGAGAAATATGAGCATATTTATAGATAACTAAATGACCCAGAAAAAAAATGGGAACACGGCAGTTCGAGACAAAAGAATGATCATTGCAAAGTCCTATGTGTCCTCCAGAAGATAGGCATGGGATCCAGGTGAAGGGCCTTGCCTCAACTGGGTTCACGTCTCTGCCTCCAGAGAGGCAGCAGAGAATGCAAATACAGGTCCAGTGTTGCTAGTAAGTGCTAAGAGTTCCTATTTGGTCCCTTCTTTTTTCTCAATGAATAATCATTGTGATGTGGGAAACAGAGGCAGAAGAAAAGTTATTAAATTTCCTTACCCACTGACAAGCCCTTAAAACAGGCAGAGTGACATTTCTCTAGGGACTCAAATGCCTCCACCTTAACATTTTGCTAAGGGTAGAGGGCAATCATAGCCTGACCAACCCCTACCCCCAACAAGGATCCTATAAGTCTATGAGTCTACTTTAACAATTCCTTTGGAAACTTCCTTTATCTCTAAACCCTACAAGATAGGTGTCGACAATCATTGCCAAGCATATAGCCCACTGATGTACAACTAAAGCATCTCACGACAAAGGTTTTCTCAACGTATAACCTTTTTCCCAACAATAGCTAGCCCCTCAAGGTCCTGGAAACCTTGCTTCCAAAATTCCTCAGAGACTTACACCATCCCTAACCCCCTCCCAACTTGCAAGCAAATAATGGACCATTCCTCACAGCCCTGGGGCAGCAGCTCTTTCTGCTGACGGGTCCTGTCCCCATGCTTTAATAAACACCATTAAAAATTTTTTTTTTCAGCATAACAGTATTCCTTGTTTTTGCACCACAGCCAGTGCTCCATGCAATCCGTGCCCTCTCTAATACCCACCACCTGGTTCCCCCAACCTCCCAATAAACACCATTTTGCAAGAAAGATGTCTCAGGAATTCTTTCTTGGTTGTCGGCTCTGGACTCCACTGAACCTCACTTATATTCTAAGACTTCATCAACTGAATATCATGAGAAGAGTGGGTGCTGGTGATTGTGGAAGGCTACTGGAGGTAGAGGAGAGAGGACATACAGGTATGGAGGGTGCACAGTGTGTCCTTTGTTGGGGGTATACCAGGAAAGTAGATAAGAGAGAGCATGGAGCAACAGACATGTGTTTGAGGGTGAGAGTTTATAGTTCTGGGTAAGCTGGGGAAGAAGCAGCCTGGTAGAACTCAAGGAAGGCTGTGGGGTCCCTGCTTTGGAGGTCCCCAAGAGGTGTGGATGAAGAGTTAGAAAGAGGGAGCCAAGGGGCACCTTGGTGGCTCAGTGGGTTAAAACCTCTGCCTTTGGCTCAGGTCATGATCCCAAGGTCCTGGGATCCAGCCCCCGCATCGGGCTCTCTGCTCAGCAGGAAGCCTGCTTCCGTGCCTACTTGTGATCTCTGTCTGTCAAATAAATAAAATCTTAAAAAAAAAAAAAAGAAAAAAAAAGAAAGAGGGAGCCAAACGCATGGGGCATCAGGATGGGGGTGATGACAGAGAGGAATGTTACAAAGGGACAGCATGAAGGGGAGCAGGGCATGACCAGGGGCAGAGGGATGCCCCGAGGGGAGGGGAACATCACTGAGAACAGAGAGGCTCTTAGTTGACTGGGTCTTTACCCTAGGCCCTGAGGTTGCCCTGAGGAATCAAAGGAGGGAAGGCTGAGAGGAAGAGAGCCAGTGTGTCTCAGGGACAACCAATTTTCAGGCTGGGGTTGGGCGGGAAGAGAATGACCAGGGAATCGGTACAGGGGCCGCACATTGGGCGGTGGATGCGGCCAGGAAGTCGAGCAACTGGACCTAAATCTCACCAGTTTGGTCTCTTACCGGACAGTTCGCAACAGTGTCAGGGAGGACACCGCCAAAAGAACTGGACAGACGGACTGGCATTGACCTCACTGATCTCTTGCGCGCAGGCCCAAAACTGACCAATTGAGACGCAGCCCCGCCCTTCGCGCGCCGCCCCGCCCCCCCCCCTCCACCGCACCGTCCTGATGCCCGGACTTCCTGCCTCTGTAGCTAAGGTTCTGTAGGGGAAAATAGGAAAGGCTTTTGTCCTCTTTTGTCCTGGAGACTTGCGGCAGCGACAGTTCGACCGGTTCTCCTTCACTCTCTGGTCTTTGCTCCTAACTGCTTTGGCCTCTTTAGCTACGATCTCTAAGGCTCTGCGTGGAATATCAACAAAAAAGATAGATTTTCCTTAGGGATTGGGGGGCAGTTAGTCGTACTTGCCCGCAGATGGCAGTGTTGCGCCGTGCAGCCACCCTGCCCGCCTTCCCCCGCCCTTCGTGGTTGAAAAAACTAGGCAGAGCCTTTTGCGCAAAACAGAGGTGGTTTCCTTCTTGCGCCTGCGCGGACTCTGCAGGACCTCGGGCTGGGCCTTCTTTAAATGAGGTCCCTTGTGAAAACTCAAGACTCAGGAATAAAACCCCTTTGCGTTTTAAGTTGCTTTTTCTTTTGATAGGCTGCCTATGTTCCTTAACAACTTATATGTTTGCTTTTTGGTTTGTCTTGTTATGATCTTTTCTCAGCTTTTCCTGGATTTTATTGACCTTTTACATACGTTAAAATATATTTTCTCATTATGAAAGTCACCCAGGCTCAGTATAGAACATTTGGAAGACAAAGTGTAATAAAGAAAGCTAATCATATCCTTAGTCCCATTACCCAACAGTGACCGTTCGTGATAAATTTCCTTAGATGTTTTTCATTCACAAAACTGATTTTAAGCCCGAGGTTCTTATTTGCATAACTCAAACATACCATTTTTTAAACAGATTTTCAGCCTGTTAACCCATTAAAAATAATTTGAAAAAGACATTTAAATTTCTTATTCATTTGTCTTCCTAAAACAATACACAATTTAAAAGACTGAAAAAAAGTTAATATCTGAGATGGAAAGAAGAAATAACTTGTGATCCCCATCTCAAAGGCCATTATGATAATGGAACTTTCCGAAGGTAGGGGTTATGTTCATTTTGCTTTGTTTTGCTAACCACTGTATTTTCAGCACACCAACAAAGCAGTGCTTAACAGTGTATTCCCAATATACGTTTGTTGAATTATTGAACAGGTATTTCTTACGGATGCTTTTTTTGGTAAATATAATTTATTTTTTCGTAATACTGAGATGGTATGATATGAACCGTTTCCTATATTGTTTTTTCCCCTCTTCCATTTAGCAATTTATAGTGGACAATAACTATATTATTACCCTTTGAAAAAGTTTTGCTGGCTATTTTACCCTCTTCCCTAGTGAGTCTTTTATTTCATTCTTGTTTTGGGGCAGGAAAACATCCTGCAAACCAGTGTACCATCTAAGGCCTGACAGACCTCAGACCTGAATGTTGGGGCCCTTTTTCAGGAGCCCCGAAACCCTTGAAAACTGACTTCTCTGTGTGCCACCATTTCCATGGGTATAAAATGTGGGCAGCATCTGCTGTATGAGGTGGTGGTCAGCATAAATAACCCAACAAGTTCTTAGCTTGAACCTGCACTTGTAGAGATCATGTTATTATTGTTGGTGCTATTGCTAATATTTGCTGTAATGTGTGTAGTAGGTACAGATTTTCCAGCCACAAGACTGAGTGTGATAAAGGTACTTTAAATTTACTTTACAGGGGCGCATGAGTGGCTCAGTCGTTAAGCATCTGCCTTACTGCTCAGGTGATGATCCTAGGGTCCTGGGATGGAGCCCCACATCAGGCTCTCTGCTCAGCCAGGAGACTGCTTCTGCCTCTCCTTCTGCCTGCTGCTCCCCCTGCTTGTGCTCTTTCCCTCTGTGAAATAAATAAATAAAATATTTAAAATAAAAAAAATTAAAAAATAAATTTATTTATAGCACACCTCTATTCTTCAACTACCCATTTCTACTTTCCAGTGGAAAACTCATACTAGCAATTCCTTGGGAAATTCAGTCAAGTAAATGCATAGGATGAACACACTGATATATTCCTCAAAGATTATACCACCATATAATGAAAAGAATACTTTTGTATGTGCATGTTTTCACCATCTTTTATTTTTAAAATAGTTTTCTAAGAATAGATTTACTGAAATGAAGAGACATGAACACTTTAAATAGTCTCAGTGTACATTGCAAGAAATACAATATTCATTGGTATAGCCCCAACATTCTGTCAGAATGCCTGGTTTTTCATACTCTCATATTCATAATCATGTTTTAAATAAAATTACCTTGTTGATTTTAAGAGTTATATGTGAATATCTTGGCCCACATTTTGACATGTACATTACAAGCACTTGTCTTGGATTTTGCATTTAAATTATTTGTGGTTTTCAGATGCATGGATAATTTTATTTTTATGTAGCTAATTCTGTCAATCTTTCACAAATAGTTTTACCCACTGGTGCAAAGCTGAAAAGGTCCTTTTTGATCCACCTGCCCTCTTAATTATTTTTATCCATGCCTCTTTTTGTGTTTCCAGTTCCCTGACTAGTAAACCCCCCACTAAAATTCCTTGAAGATGCAATTAAAATGAAACTTGACAGTAAATGCAGAGAGTTAGGATTTACTCCCAACTGCTTGGCACAATCTGAGATTTCCCACTTACTAAAGAGCTGACTGAAATGACTCTCTGACCCATTGCAGCACAATTTTTAGTAGAACCAGGAGGTGCCAGAGCCTACTTTAACAAGGCCATAGGGTAATCATAAAGGAGAATTGAACTGACTCTGACAGATTAACAACACCCCCTATGCAGCACATGCTACAGCTCCAGAGAAATGAGCATTTCTTCTAAATGGTATCCTTTGAAACTCCCTCCCATCCCTTGGCATTTCCTGGGTAACAGTCCAAGCCTGTTGACAGGGGTGGCATGAATCCTTCTCCAACTATAGAGACTCATGAGACACTGCTTTCAGGAACACTGGAGGTTGGGCATTAGAGATCTCTTTCTTTTTTGTTAATGGCCTTAGGCCTGAAATAACAGTTGTTGTTCAGAAGCAGAAAATAGGCTGGCCGACCTTGCCATCTGTGCGTTTTAACAATTAACCCAGCATTTTGTGCATAGTCTGATTTTAAAAAAGAGAGAAAACCACACACACAAACTTATGATCTTACAACTTAAACAACTGGAGGGAAACAAAAGGCCCTCCACAAGTACGACACAGATAGAAAAAAAAAACACTTGAACATACTGGGGGAAAGACGTCACTGGGCCTGAATTGCATTGTTTTGGCCAGGCCTGGGCAGTCTAACAAGCTGCTCAATCAAAATGATGCCCTTTAAGGAAGGCATTTTTCAGAGCCCCCAAGTGCCTTTGTCTCGTAAAGTGAAAAAACCCTGTTAAGAAATGATCATTGTATTGATCAGAGTTCTCCAGAAAAACAGAGCCAATAGTGTGTGTGTGTGTGTGTGTGTGTGTGTGTGTGTGTTAAGGAATTGGTTCATTCAATTGTGAAGGCTAAGTAGGTTGGGAGGCAGGAGACCTAAGTGTAAGGGCCTGGTTGACCAGAGGGAGCCATTTTGTTGCGGTGAACTTGTATTGCCCCTGCCCCTCCCAGAGAAATTTGCTTGCAAAGCCTAGATACAAGGGCGGGGCAGGCCGGATGAAGACATCCAATCAGTGGGGCACGGGTATATCCACTAGGGTGAATTGAAATTCAATTGGCCACCTGTGTATAGCCTGGCTAAACTACCTCTATAAAAGTTAGTTTGTGAGGCTGGGAGGGGTCGCCTTTTTGCAAGAGACGGCCCTGACCTGTCAGTTTGATTCTCGATGCTTGGCGCGAAATAAAGCTTTGCTTGATTTTCGCTTTGTATCAGTCTCGCGCCTTTGATTATGGACCCTAACACTAAGGAAGAGTTTATCTTGCAGTTTGTGTCTGAAGATGGCCTCCTGGCAGAATCTCCTTTTTAAGAGGATGTCTGTTTTCCTTAAGGCTGTCATGTGATTGGATGAGGTTACCCACATTATGGAGGCTAAACTGCTTTACTCAAAGTCTACTGATTTAAATGTTAGCCTAATCTAAAAAAATACATTCACAATAAGATCCATCAGAAAGTATGAATACCCAGCTTTTGCATCAACATGGATGGGACTGGAGGAGATTATGCTAAGTGAAATAAGTCAAGCAGAGAAAGTGAATTATCATATGGTTTCACTTATTTGTGGAACATAAGGAATAGTAGCACTGAGGACATTAGGGGAAGGAAGGGGAAAATGAAGGGGGGAAATCAGAGGGGTAGGTGAACCATGAGAGACTATGGACTCTAAGAAACAAGCTGAAGGTTTTAGAGGGGAAGGGGTAGGGGGATGGGTTAGCCTGGAGATGGGTATTAAGGAGGGCACATGTTGCATGGAGCACTGGGTGTTTTATGTAAACAAAGAATCTGGAACACTACATCAAAAACTAATGATGTACTGTATGGTGACTAATATAGCACAACAACAACAATAATAATAAAAGAAACAGATTCTTAACTATAGAGAACAAACTGGTGGTTGCCAGAGGGAAGGTGGGGGGTGGGTGGGATGGGTGAAACAGGTGATGGTAATTAAGAGTACATTAACATTATGAACACTGAGTAATGTATAGAATTGTTGAAACACTATATTGGAATTAAGATTCAAAACTTCATTAAAAAGTATGTTCATGGCAACATTTAAACTAATGTTTTTTGGCCTTGAGATGTTGTCCCATAAAATTTTTAAAAAATATTTTATTTATTTATTTGACATAGAGAGAGAGAGAGAGAGATCACAAGTAGGCAGAGTGGCAGGCAGAGAAAGAGGGGGAAGCAGACTCCCTGCTGAGCAGAAAGCCCAATGTGGGGCTCGATCCCAGGACCTTGAGATCATGACCTGAGTTGAAGGCAGAGGTTTAACCCACTGGGCCACCCAGTTGGTCCCCATAAAATTAACCATCACAGCTATCAACCTAATTTCTTCTTGACAGTGGAGTTGCACGTGGTTATGTAAACACTGGGGCTACAAATACATCCCAATTTTCTTTCAACTTTCCTTGAAATAATAAGGACATTTCAGTGGGGTGACTTTCTAATTGAGTACTTTCTGTCTTTATCCATTTCTTTGTGTCCCTTAACTTCTTAACATAGTGTTTTCCTGAGTCCTTTTACCTATGCTATCTACTAAGATGGGCGCTTTGCCTCAATGAGGAGCCAGTATTACATGCACATCTAAAAGACTTTTTCTTGACTTCACTGAGTTGGCCACCCAGCACCCCACCTTATGGTGGCTTCCCTTGACTGCTCTGCATGTTGAGTCCCCAAGTTTCTTTTTAATAATTTTTATTATTAAAATATGTTTGACATATCTTATATTAGTTTCAGGTGTACAACATAGAGATTTGACAGTTCTATACATTACACAGTGCTCACCATGATAAGTGTATTGTGTCTCCATGTCTTCTACATTTTGAATTGTCAACATTTTCTGATTTATTGAGAATTCTTCACTAGATTAAGGACAATTTCTCAATATATTGAGGAATGATAATTAATTCTATCACCAGGCAGAGTTAGAGCCATTTTATATTTTTCTTGCCCTATTGCTAAAATACAATTTAGAGACTGACTTCCATAATGGTAGAGTAAGGAACATGGCAAAATATCATCCCCCAAACACAACTTAACTGGAGAATATTAATTTTAAAAATCATTTGTTGTCTCTGACAATGATCCTGACATACAATAAATGGAGAAATATTAATTCAAGAAGATATACTACATTGAAATTAAGAGCAGTGATAATCTGTGACTACACTTGAACCACAGCCTGCTCTTTCTTTTCCTCCCAGCTATTATGGAAACTAATCTGGGCATACTACTCATGACAGATGTACCCAAGAAATATGAGGTTTCCTCTTCTCCCACCTCCCAGCCTAGAGCTATGGTTTCACCCCAGGATGAGCAGGCAACTGGCATTTCTCATCTCCCCCAGCCCTGTGTTGCTGAAGTGCTACTCCTGATAGGCCTTGCCAAGAAGACAGATCGTTGTCTCCACCTATTTATAAGGTAGAAGATCTATCCCAGGGGGAGCAGACTGAGAACACAGGTCTGATTAACCCCACTCAAAATTGTTTGCAGGGTGGAATACCCATGCCAGAAGGGGAAATCCAAGAAGAATAGGGTCTCCTACTGCCTCAATGCCCATGCATAGAATAGAAGTGTGTCACTCTGGGATACTCTGTCACTCCAGTTCCTGTACAGAAGTTTTGTGCAAGGAGAATGGAGGACCATAAGGATGAATAATTGAGTAGTTCTGTCTAAGGGGACTCACTTTATTTGGAACAGACCATAAAGAATTCCATGCCTAAGGATATTGTTAAAAAATAATGGGTATCTTGGGTGCCTGGCTTGCTCAGTCAGTAGAGCATGTGACTCTTGCTATGAGGGTCATGAGTTCAAGCCCCACATTGGATCTAGAGCTTACTTAAAAAAAATAATGGAGATCTTGTTGTAGAGCAATTAAGAGAGCACTCATAACTCCATTTTATTAGTAGCAACAAGTGAAATGGCAAAACAATCAGAAATTTTACAGAGAGAATTAGGAAAAGGAAAGCCAAGAAGACCTGTCTGGGATCATAGAGAAGCCTGGGATCAGGAAGGCTGTGCATAAGCACTATCCTGTACCTACTTAGGAGCAATTAGAGTAGACAGAAGAAACCCTTGAAAACATTTCTCAGACTTCACACAGATCCATGAACCAACAGTGCAAGTCTCATTGACTAAATACTGGCTGAATAATCTACTCTGCTATAGAAACAACTCCCAGGAAGCCAGGCTTAAAAGTGAAATCCCAAGTACCCATTGCAGAAGAATATATGCATGCTCAAAACTGTGCTCTCTTAGAAGTTATTGGAAGGGGGCACCTGGATGGTTCAGTGGGTTAAGGCCTCTGCCTTCGGCTCAGGTCATGATTTCAGGGTCCTGGGATTGAACCCTCCCATCAGGCTCTCTGCTCAGCAGGGAGTCTGCTTCCCCCTCTCTCTGCCTGCCTTTCTGCCTATTTGTGATCTCTGTCAAGTAAATACATGAAATCTTAAAAAAAAAAAAAGAAGTTTTTAGAAGGACAAAATTCAAGCTAATAGTACCTGATTCTAAATTAAGATGTTTATTGTAAGCCCTAGAGCAACCACTAGACAACTATTAAAAAGAACAATAAAAATATTTATTATTAATATAATTGAGATTTATTCTAGAAAATATCCAGTTAATGTGAAAGAAAATCATTACGAAAGAATAGAGTAACAAACAAAAGAAAAAGCAAAATGGCAGATGTAAATCCAAATCTATGCATATCAGTAAAGTGTGAATGGATTAAACAATCCGATCAAAAGAAAGAAAGGAATTTTCAGGTTGGGTTAGAAAAACAATGACAGGGGCACCTGGGTGGCTCAGTTGGTTAAGCATCTGACTCTTGGTTTCAGCTCAGGTCATGATCTCAGGGTCATGGGGTCATCCCCAAGTTGGGCTCTGCCTCAGGCTCCCCACTGGGCAGGGAGTCTGCTTAGGGTTCTCTTTCTCCTCTCTCTCTTCCATTGCCCCTCCCTCTTATTGGCTTTCTCTCTCTAAAATAAATAAGTGAATATTTTTTAAAAATGTCAACAATGGGGGGATGGGTGAGCCTGGTGGTGGGTATTAAGGAATGCACATATGCATGGAGCACTGGGTGTGGTGCATAAACAATGAATCTTATAACACTGAAAAAATTTTTAAAAAATCAACAATGACAAAATCCAGTCACATGCAGTCTACAGAAAGGCACATTTTATTTTAATTTTTAAAAAAGATTTATTTATTTTAAAGAGAGAAAGACCATGTGTGTGAGCAGGGGGAGGGACAGAAAGAGGAAGAGAAACTCTCAAAAAGACTCCATGCTGAGCATAGAGCCTGATATGGGGCTCGATCTCATGATCCCAAGATCATGACCTGAGCTGAAACCAAGAGTTGGACTCTTGACCAACTGGATCACCCAGGTGCCCCTATAGAAGATACATTTGAGATGCAAAAATGCAAAACAGTGGAAAGTAAAAAGACATAAATAGATATACCATGCAGACAGCAGTCATAAGCTACCTGGAGTGGCAATACTAATATTAGGCAAAATTCATTTTAAAATATGTTGCTAGAGATAAAGAGTGGCATTTCATAACAACAAAATAGACAATTTATTGGGATGATTAGCAATAGTACATATATATGCATTTAGAAATCAGGCTCAAAATGCATGAGTCAAAACCTTTCAGAATCAAAAGGAGAAATAGACAAAATAACAATAATGGTAGGAGATTTTAATAAGTTACTTAAAATAATGTCTAGAACAATTAAATAAAAGAGTAACCAGAAAATAGGACATTTGGACAATACTATAAACCAATTAAATCTAACAGGTACCTATAGAACACTACCAAATAACAACAGAATACACATTCTTCTCAAGGCCACATGGAACATTCTCCAACATAGACTATATTTTAGGCCAATATCATCCTGAAATAAATTTGAAAGGATTGAAGTCATACAAATTCATTCTACAACCACAGTGGAGTGAGAATAGAAATAAATGACAGAAAGAAGGGGAGCCTGGGTGGCTCAGTCTGTGGGATGTCCAACTCTTGGTTTTGGCTTAGGTCATGATCTCAGGGTTGTGGGATCAAGGCCTGTGTTAGGTTCCATGCCCAGCATGGAGCCTGCTTGGGAATCTCCCTTTCCCTCTAATCCTCTCCCACCCCTCTCTCTCTCTAAAAAACCAAAACCAAAACCAAAAACAACAAAAACAAACAAACAAAAAAACCCCAGAAAGTAAATTGGGAAAATTAAACAATATGCTCCTAAATGTCCATAAGGTCAAAGGAAAAATAGAAAATACATTGACATGGATAAAACATTTCATAAATTGAAATTCAATATAAAATTTCAAAATTAAAATTAAAAAATGTAAGCAGTCTCCAGAAAGAAACTTGTAGCTGTAAATACCTGTATTAAAAAAGAAAAAAGTTCTCACATAATTAGTTTAACTTTCAGCTTAAGGAACTAAGAAAAGAAGCACAAACTAAATCTGAAGCAAACAGATGGAATGAAATAATAAAGACTGTAATGGAAGGACACCTGGTGGCTCAATTGATTAAGTATCTGCCTTTGGATTAGGTCATGATCATAGGGTCCTGGGATGGAGTCCCCTGCTGGGCTCCTTGCTCAGTGGGGAGCCTACTTCTCCCTCTGCCTGCCAGCTCCCTCTGCTTGTGCTCTCTCTCTGATGAAAGAATAAATAAATAAAATATTTTTTAAAATAAAGATTTTAATGGAAATAAATTGAATAGAGAATAGGAAAACAGCAGAGAAAATCAGATACTTCTGATTTTTTTTCTTTAAAAAAAATCAGAGTATCTTTTTTGGAAGTATCTTCTTTGGAAAAAAAATCAATAAAATTGACACACTTTTGGCTAGACTGACCAAGCAAAAAAAGAGACAACTCAAATTATAAAATTAGACACATGAAAAAATGCTCAATATCAGGGAAATAAAAATCAAAAGCACAATGAGATACCAACTCACAGCAGTCAGAATGGTTAAAATTAAAAACTCAGAAAAAACAGATGTTGGAGAGGATGCAGAGAAAGGGAAGCCCCTTACACTTCTGATGGGAATGCAAACTGGAAAACAGTATGTAGTTTCCTCAAAAAGTTAAAAGTAAAACAACCTTATGGCCCAGCAATTGCACTACTAAGTATTTATCCAAAGGATACAAAAATAGTGATTTGAAGGGGCACTTGCACCCCAATGTGTATAGCGGCAATGTTCACAATACCCAAAATATGGAAAGAACCCAGATGTCCGTTGATGGATGAATGGATAAAGAACTTGTGATATATATAATGGAATACTATTCAGCCATCAAAAAGAATAAAATCCTTCCATTTGCAATGATGTGGAACTAGAATGTGTTATGCAAGTGAAATAAGTCAGTCAGAGAAAGATAAATACCATATGATTTCATTCATATGTGGAATTTAAGAAACAAAGCTGATGAACATAGGGAAAGGGAAGGAAAAAATAAAATAAGATAATAACACAGAGAGAGGCAAACCATAGGATACTCTTGACAATAAAGAACAAACAGAAGGTTTTTGGATGGGAGGTGTGGGGGATAGTGGGGTAATTGAGTGATGGGCATTAAGGAGAGCACTTGATGTAATGAGCAGTGGTTTTTACATGCAACTGATGAATCACTAAATTCTAATCCTGAAATTAATAAAATCAGAATGAATGGGGGGACATCTCTATTAACTTCACAGAAATTTAAAAGGCTTATATGTGAATATAATGTACATTATATTGCAACAAATCAGAAAACTTAGATGAAATAGTTAAATTTTAGAAAAACTCAAAATAGCAACACTAACTCAAAACTAACTAAACAATCTGAGGGGTTTGAAGTGGCAGGGGGGTGGGACGTTGGGGTACCAGGTGGTGGGTATTATAGAGGGCACGCATTGCATGGAGCACTGGGTGTGGTGAAAAAATAATGAATACTGTTATGCTGAAAATAAATTAATTAATAAAAACTATCTATAATAAGAGATAAAATTAGTAATTTTAAAACTTCCCACAATTGGGGCATCTGTGTGGCTCAGTTGGTTAAGCCTCTGCCTTTGACTCAGGTCATGATCCCAGGTCTTGGAATGGAGCCCAGCATCCAGCTTCCTGCAGGGAGCCTGCTTCTCCTTCTCCCTTTGCCCCTCCCCCTGCTTGTGCGCTCTCTCTCTCTCTCCCAAATAAATAAAGAAATTCTTTAAAGAAAGATAAAACTTCCCACAAAGAGTATCTTGGGCTAAGATGATTTTACTGGTAAAACCTAAGGAAGATTGAAAGAATTACTAACAAAATTTCACAGTCTTCCAAAAAAGAGAAAAGGGAACATTTCTAAACTCTTTTTATGGGGCCAGTACTACTCTGATACCAAAATCAGACAAAAACATTACAAGAAATGCAAATATTAATAACTTTTAATAACTTTTTTGAATATAGATACAAAAATCTTCAGAAAAATTGCATGCATTCACATGTCTTAGTCTGTTTGGGCTGCTAAAATGGAATACCGTAGACTGGGTGCCTTAAACAACAAATGTTTATTTCTCACAGTTATGGAGCCTGGGAAACCCAACCCCACTTGAACTAAGATCAAAGTGCCAGCAGATTCAGTGTCTGTTGAGAGCGCTTCCTGTTTCATAGGTGGTCTTCTTCTCGCTGGTCCTTGCATGATGGAAGGGGTGAGGGAGCTCTCTGGGGTCACTTTTATACAGGCATTGTTGTCATTCATGAGAGCTTTCCCTTCATGAACTAACCACCTGTCAAAGTCTCCACCTCCAAATACCATCACACTGAGGATTAGGTTTCAACATATGGATTTGGGGGTGGGACACAAACATTCAGTCAATAGCACATGTTTAATAAGAACCATCATCACTGTCCTATCCAAACAGATGATCCAAACTATGATTAGAGAACAGAATATAACAGAACAAACTGTCCTCTAACTCACTATGGGGGCCTTATTGACTCACTTCCTGAATTTTAAACATATCTGTAATTTTGTTTTTTCTCTGAAAGATTTGGCTGCTGATGAAAGCAGTTCAACTTGTCTAAGAGGAGGAACCAAAAAAAAAATTATAAGAGATTCCAGTTTTTCTTGCTTCAACCCTTGCTTCATTTACTTTTTTTCCTCTTATTTTACCTATTCAACCTTTTTTTTGCTTATTCCCCAAACTTGACAAACAACAAATACAAAAACAGCTCTCAAAGAGCTATTTTGATAGCTGATAGAATGAGATTATACTGAGGATTTGAGCAAGACATAATGAAAATTGGAACAAATTCCCACCCATTACAACCACATGTTTGTATCAGTTAAAGAAACTATAACCTTGGACATACCACAGTCCTGTTGTTCTCTTCTCCTTTCCCTATAAAAATCTCAATTCTGCTTTCAGCTGAGAGAGTTACTTGGCCTTAAGGTGATGATCATCATCTGGATAAACCTTTAACTGTATTTTTTTTCTCAACAAGATTTATCACTAATTAGACCCCAATTTTCTAGCAACCAAAGCAAAGAGTTCTACAGGATCACTTTATGAGCTACTACTAGTTAGTTGCTAGACTGTATCCTAACTGGTTAAATAAGTGCATGTACTACAACAATACTGAAAACCAAGCTCTATAGAAATTTGTGCCCCTTTTTCAGTTTAGTCAACAGTCTAGTATATTTAATAAGGGAGAAAAAATGCATTAACTTAGAAAAGACAAGTTTCTCCTTCAAATAATCTTTTTAAAAATTTTTATTTTATTTTTTCATTGTTCCAAGATTCATGGTTTGTGCACCTCACCCAGTGATCCATGCAATATGTGCCCTCTTTGATACCCACCACCAGGCTCACCCATACCCAAATCTCTCACTTCCCAAACCCTCAGTTTGTTTCTCAGAGTCAAATAATCTTTTGATTAATACAGGGCCTGGTATAGTAACTTAACAGTGTTGGAGACCTAAGCTCCTTCCTTCTGGTTGTCTCTTCCATCTTTTGGATGTTGAGATCTATTTCTGGAATGGTGGAATGAAGACTTCACTTCCCCACAAAAGAAATGTAAATAACTGGAAAAACCATCAAAACCAATCATTTTAGAACTCTGGAAATTAACCAAGTCACAGAATAAACTGAAAAGTATTTAATGAACAAAAACTACTGGATAACCATAAGAACATCATTGTTTCTGTAGCATCTTAACTTGGGGCCTCTCACACCCTATCCCCAATCAGGTGGTGTGGTAGCCATGAAAAATCAGCACAAATACACACACACACACACACACACACACACACATATATATATATATATACATGTATATAAAATATTTGTATATATATATAGATACCTATCTATATATATACCTACACACAAAATATTTGCACAGCCATTAAAAAGTGACGAGACCTTGCCATTTGTGAGATGGATGACCTTAGAGGGTATTATGCAAAGTGAAATAAATAAGACAGAGAAACATAAATACCATATATTTTCACTTATATGTATAATCTACAAAATAAACAAATAGACTTATCAACAAACAAGACAAAAAACAGATTCAGACCTGTAAATACAGAGAACAAACTGAGGTTTGTCAGTGGGGAGAGGTGGGGGAAAGGGTAAAATGGGTGCAGGATAGTGAGAGATATGGCTTCTAGTTATGGAATGATTAAGTCACAAAAATAAAAGTTACAGCATAGGGAATATAGTTATTGCTATTGAAATAATGTTTTATGGTGACAGAGGGTAGCTATAATTGTGGTGAGCATAGCATAATATGTAAACTGTGTTGTACACCTGAAACTAATGCAACATTATGTGTGAACTATACTCGAAAAGATTTAAAGAAAATATTGACTGATCATTGGCTGACCACTGATCAGTATCACTAAACAATACTGACCTAGAGATGACCCTAAAGAAACCAAGCTCAAAATAAATCCAGTAAAAAAAAATTAAAACTATGAGCAGAGATCTGGATGATCACATCCTGCAGGGAATATAGAACCCACATAATCAGTATAGGAAAGTTGCTAAACAAATTAGCAGTGACAGCAGCAAAAGCCCAAAGTAAACCAACAAATCAGAAGTAGAGGAGGTTTTAATTCAAGTTACTACAACATAGTATATACAATGTAAAGTTTTCAACAAAACATTATGAGACATACAAAGAACAGGAAAGTATGGCCCATACACCCAAAAAGAAGTAGCCAGTTGAAACTATCCCTGAGGTGGCCCAGATGGTGTACTTGTAATCAAACACTTTTTAAATGTGTTCAGATAGCTAAAGGAAACTGTGTCTAGAGAACAAAAGGAAAATATGACAGCTATGTGTTGTCACACAGAGAATAAGCATAAAGAGATAGAAATAATGATATAAAAGAGAACCATATTTAGACTCTTGCCCTCCTTTGTATGACTGAAGATATCTTGCCATCCTATTATTATTTCAGCTGACAGGAAGAGGAAAGGAAGAAAAAGGGGAAACTAAACAATTTGCTTTAATGGCATGACATAAAAATTGTTTACAATACTTCTATTCATGACCCATTGGACTGAACTTAGTTACATGGGCACATCTAGCTGCAAATAAAGATAAGGAACATGAACTTTTGTCACTTGATCATGTTCCCAGTTAAGATGTCTACTCTTTTCTTTCCATTTTATTTTATTTTACTTCTTCTCAGTGTTCCAAAATTCATTGTAAATGCACCACAACCAGTGCTCCATGCAATACATGCCCTCCTTAATACCCACCACCAGGCTTACCCAACACCCCACCCCCCTACCCCCCAAAACCCTCAGTTAGTTTCTCAGAGTCCATAGTCTCTCATGTTTTGTCTTCCCTCTGATTTCCCCCAACTCATTTCTCTCCATCGCCTAACGTCCTCTGTGTTATTCCTTATGATCCACAAGTAGATGAAACCATATGATAATTGACAATTTCTGCTTAACTTCTTTCACTCACCATAATCTTTTCCAGTCCCGTCCATGTTGATATAAAAGTTGGGTATTCATCCTTTATTATGGAGGCAAAATACTGCATTGTATATATGGACCATATCTTCTTTATCCATTTGTCCATTGAAGGGCACGATGGTCCTTTTTTAAAAAAATTTTTTCAATTTATTTATTTTCAGAAAAACAGTATTCATTATTTTTTCACCACACCCAGTGCTCCATGCAATCCGTGACCTCTGTAATATCCACCACCTGGTACCCCAACCTCCCACCACCCCGCCACTTCAAACCCCTCAGATTGTTTTTCAGAGTCCATAGTCTCTCATGATTTACCTCCCCTTCCAATTTACCACAACTCCCTTCTCCTCTCTAACACCCCTTGTCCTCCATGAAATTTGTTAAGCTCCACAAATAAGTGAAACCATATGATAATTGACTCTCTCTGCTTGACTTATTTCACTCAGCATAATCTCTTCCAGTCCCATCCATGTTGCTACAAAAGTTGGGTATTCGTCCTTTCTGATGGAGGCATAATATTCCATAGTGTATATGGACCACATCTTCCTTATCCATTCATCCGTTGAAGGGCATCTTGGTTCTTTCCATAGTTTGGCGACAGTGGACATTGCTGCTATAAACATTGGGGTACAGATGGCCCTTCTTTTCACGACATCTATATCTTTGGGGTAAATACCCAGGAGTGCAATGGCAGGGTCATAGGGAAGTTCTATTTTTATTTTCTTGAGGAATCTCCACACTGTTCTCCAAAGAGGCTGCACCAACTTGCATTCCCACCAACAGTGGAAAAGGGTTCCCCTTTCTCCACATCCCCTCCACAACATGTTGTTTCCTGTCTTGCTAATTTTGGCCATTCTAACTGGTGTAAGGTGATATCTCAATGAGGTTTTAATTTGAATCTCCCTGAGGGCTAATGATGATGAGCATTTTTTCATGTGTCTGATAGCCATTTGTATGTCTTGATGGGAGAAGTGTCTGTTCATATCTTCTTCCCATTTATTGATATGTTTGCCTGTTTCGTTTGTGTTGAGTTTGAGGAGTTCATTATAGATCCTGGATATCAACCTTTTGTCTGTACTGTCATTTGCAAATATTTTCTCCCATTCCGTGGGTTGCCTCTTTGTTTTTTTGACTGTTTCCTTTGCTGTGCAGAAGCTTTTGATTTTGATGAAGTCCCAAAAGTTTATTTTCGCTTTTGTTTCCTTTGTCTTTGGAGACATATCTTGAAAGAAGTTGCTGTGGCTGATAGCGAAGAGATTACTGCCTATGTTCTCCTCTAGGATTCTGATGGATTCCTGTCTCGCGTTGAGGTCTTTTATCCATTTTGAGTTGATCTTTGTGTACGGTGTAAGAGAATGGTCAAGTTTAATTCCTCTACATATAGCTGTCCAGTTTTCCCAGCACCATTTATTGAAGAGACTGTCTTTTTTCCACTGTATATTTTTTCCTGTTTTGTCGAAGAATAATTGACCATAGAGTTGAGGGTCCTTATCTGGGCATGATGGTTCTTTGCACAGTTTGGTGACTGTGGCCATTGCTGCTATGAACATTGGGGTACTGGTGGCCCTTCTTTTCACTACATCTGTATCTTTGGAGTAAATACCCAGTAGTACAATTGCAGGGTCATAGGATAGCTCTATTTATAATTTCTTAAGGAATCTCCACAACTGTCTTACAAAGTGGCTGCTCCAACATGCATTCCCACCAACAGTGGAAGAGGGTTCCCCTTTCTCCACATCCTCTCCAACATTTGTTGTTTCTTGCCTTGTTCATTTTGTCCATTCTAATTGGTGTAAGGTGGTATCTCAATGTGGTTTTTTTTTAAATTTTTTCAAATTATTTATTTTCAGAAAAACATTATTCATTATTTTTTCACCACACCCATTGCTCCATGCAATCTGTGCCCTCTAATACCCACCACCTGGTACTCCAACCTCCCACCCCTCCCCCGCCACTTCAAACCCCTCAGATTGTTTTTCAGAGTCCATAGTCTCTCGTGATTCACCTCTCAATGTGGTTTTGATTTGAATCTCCCTGATGGCTAGTGATAATGAACATTTTTTTTTTCATATGCCTGATAGCCATTTGTTTGTCCTCATTGGGAAAGTGTCTGTTCATGTCTTCTGCCCATTTTTAACATGACTATCTGTTTTGTATGTGTTGAGTTTGAGGAGTTCTTTATAGATCCTGGATATCAGCCCTTTGCCTGTACTCTCATTTGCAAATATCTTCTCCCATTCTGTGGGTTGCCTTTTTGTTTCATTGCCTGTTTCCTCTGCTGTGCCAGAAGCTTTTGATCTTGATGAAGTCCCAAAAGTTCATTTTCACTTTTGTTTCCTTTGCCTTTGGAGACATATCTTGAAAGATGTTGCTGTGGCCGATGCCAAAGAGGTTACTGCCTATGTTCTTCTCCTCTAGGATTCTGATTGATTCCTGCCTCATATTGAGGTCTTTTATCCATTTCAAGTTTATCTTTGTGTACGGTGTAAGAGAATGGTCAAGTTTCATTCTTCTACACATAGCTGTCCAGTTTTCCCAGCACCATTTATTGAAAAGACTGTATTTTTTCCAAAGTATATTTTTCCTGCTTTGTCGAAGATTAGTTGACCATAGAGTTGAGGGTCCATATCTGGGCTCTCTACTCTGTTCCACTGGTCTATGTGTCGTTTTTGTGCCGGTACCATGCTGTCTTGGTGATCACAGCTTTGTAGTAAAGCTTAAAATCAGGCAACATAATGCCCTCAGTTTTGTTTTTCTTTCAACATTTCCTTAACAATTCAGGATCTCTTCTGGTTTCATACAAATTTTAGGATTATTTGTTCCAGCTATTTGAAAAATGCTGGTGGAATTTTGATCGGGATGGCATTGAAAGTATAGATTGCTCTAGGCAGTATAGACATTAAAAATATTTTTTTTTCAGTGTAGCAGTATTCATTGTTTTTGCACCATACCCAGTGCTCCATGCAATATGTGCCCTCCACAATTCCCACCACCTGGTTCCCTTAACTTCCCACCCCCTGCCCCTTCAAAACCCTCAGGTTGTTTTTCAGAGTCCATTGTCTCTCATGGTTCACCTCCCCTTCCAATTTCCCTCAGCTCCCTTCTCCTCTCCATCTCCCCTTGTCCTCCATGTTATTTGTTATGCTCCACAAATAAGTGAAGCCATATGATAATTGACTCTCTCTGCTTGACTTATTTCACTCTGCATAATCTCTTCCAGTCCCATCCATGTTGCTACAAAAGTTGGGTATTCATCCTTTCTGATATAGGCATAATACTCCATCGTGTGTATGGACCACATCTTATCCTTTCGTCCACTGAAGGGTATCTTGGTTCTTTCCACAGTTTGGTGACCGTGGCCATTACTGCTATAAACATGGGGGTACAGATGGCCCTTCTTTTCACTACTGTTGCATCTTTGGGGTAAATATCCAGCAGTACAATTGCAGAGTAATAGGGAAGCTCTATTTTTAATTTCTTGAGGAATCTCCACACTGTTCTCCAAATTGACTGCACCAACTTGCATTCCCACCAACAGTGTAAGAGGGTTCCCCTTTCTCCACATCCCATCCAACACATGTTGTTTCCTGTCTTGCTAATTTTGGCCATTCTAACTGGTGTAAGGTGGTATCTCAATGTGGTTTTAATTTGAATCTCCCTGATGGCTAGTGATCCTGAACATTTTTCATGTGTCTGATAGCCATTTGTATGTCTTCATTGGAGAAGTGTCTGTTCATATCTTCTGCCCATTTTTTGATATGATCATCTGTTTTGTGTGTTTTGAGTTTGAGGAGTTCTTTATGGATCCTAGATATCAACCTTTTGTCTTTACTGTCATTTGAAAATATTTTCTCCCATTCCGTGGGTTGCCTCTTTGTTTCATTGCCTGTTTCCTTTGCTGTGCAGAAGCTTTTGATCTTGATGAAGTCCCAAAAGTTCATTTTCACTTTTGTTTCCTTTGCCTTTGGAGACATATCTTGAAAGAAGTTTCTGTGGCTGATATCGAAGGGGTTACAGCCCATGTTCTCCTCTAGAATTCTGATGGATTCCTATCTCACGTTGAGGTCTTTTATCCATTTTGAGTTTATCTTTGCATATGGTGTAAGAGAATGGTTGAGTTTCATTCTTCTACACCTAACTCTCCAGTATTCTCAGCACCATTTATTGAAGAGATTGTCTTTTTTCCACTGTATATTTTTTCCTTTTTTGTTGAAGATTATTTGACCATAGAGTTGAGGGTCCATATCTGGGCTCTACTCTGTTTCACTGGCCTATGTGTCCATTTTTATGCCAGTACCATGCTGTCTTGGTGATCACAGCTTTGTAGTAAAGCTTGAAATCAGGTAACGTGATGCAACCAGTTTTATTTTTGTTTTTCAACATTCCCTTAGTGATTCAGGGTCTCTTCTTAATCCATACAAATTTTAGGATTATTTGCTCCAGCTCTTTGAGAAATGCCGGTGGTATTTTGATTGGAATGGCATTGAAAGTATAGATCACTCTAGGCAGTTTAGACATTTTAACAATGCTTATTTTTCCAATCCATGAGCATGGAATGGCCTTTCATCTTTTTGTGTCTTCTTCCATTTCTTTCATGAGTGTTCTGTTGTTCCTTGTGTACACATCCTTTACCTCTTTGGTTAGGTTTATTCCCAGGTGTCTTATGTTTCTTGGTGCTATAGTAAATGGAATCGATTCTCTAATTTGCCTTTCTGTATTTTCATTGTTAGTGTATAAGAAAGCAAATGATTTCTGTACATTGATTTTGTATCCTTTCACATTGCTGAATTGCTGTATGAGTTCTAGTAGTTTGGGGGTGGAGTCTTTTGGGTTTTCCATATAAAGTATCAAGTCATCTGTGAAGAGAGACAGTTTGACTTCTTCACTGCCAATTTGAATACATTTTATTTCTTTTTGTTGTCTTATTGCTGTTGCTAGGACTTCTATTACTATGTTGAACAAGAGTGACAAGAGTGGGCATCCTTGTCGTGTTCCTTATCTCAAAAGGAAGGCTGCAAGTTTTTCCCCATTGAGGATGATATTCCCTGTGGGTTTTTTGTAGATAGATTTTATGAAGTTGAGGAATGTTCCCTCTATCCCTATACTTTGAAGGATTTTAATCAGGAACAGATGCTGTATCTTGTCAAATGCTTTTTCGGTATATTGAAGGATCATTTGGTTCTATTCTCTTATTGATTTGTTCTGTCACATTGATTGATTTGTGAATGTTGAACCACCCTTGCATCCCAGGGATAAATCCCACCTGGTCATGGTGGATAGTCTTTTTTAATGTACTGTTGGATCCTATTAGCTAGGATCTTGTTGAGAATCTTACCATCCATATTAATCAGGGATGTTGGTCAGAAATTCTCCTTTTTGGTGGGGTCTTTGTCTGGTTTTGGGACTAGGGTAATGCTGACTTCATGAATAGTCTGGAAATTCTCCTTCTGCTTTAATTCTTTGAAACAGCTTCAGGAGAATAGGTATTGTTTCTTCTTTGAAAGGTTGGTAAAATTCCCCAGGGAATCCATCAGGTCCTGGGCTCTTGCTTTGGCGAGGTTTTTGACCACTGTTTAAATCTCTTTACTAGATATTGATCTATTTGGGTTATCAATTTCTTCCTGATTCAGTTTTGGAAGTTTATAGTTTTCCAGGAATGCATCCATTTTGTCAAGTTTCCTTAACTTATAGGCATAAGTGTTGACAAAATTTTCTGATGATTATTTCTATATTCTTGGTGTTAGATGTGATCTCTCTCCTTTTGTTCATAATTTTATTATAATTTATGTCCTTTCTCTTTTCTTTTGGATTAGTTTGGCCAATGTTTTATCAATCTTTTTAAAAAATTTTTTATAAACATATATTTTTATCCCCAGGGGTACAGGTCTGTGAATCACCAGGTCCACACACCCCACAGCACTCACCAAAGCACACACTCCCCCAATGTCCATAACCCCACCCCCTTTCTCCCAAGCCCCATCCCCCCAACAACCCTCAGTTTGTTTTGTGAGATTAAGAGTCACTTATGGTTTGTCTCCCTCCCAATCCCATCTTGTTTCATTGATTCTTCTCCTACCCACTTAAGCCCCCATGTTGCATCACCACTTTCTCATATCAGGGAGATCATATGATAGTTGTCTTTCTCTGCTTGACTTATTTCACTAAGCATGATATGCTCTAGTTCCATCCATGTTGTTGCAAATGACAAGATTTCATTTCTTTTGATGGCTGCATAGTATTCCATTGTGTATATATACCACATCTTCTTGATCCATTCATCTGTTCATGGACATCTAGGATCTTACCATAGTTTGGCTATTGTGGACATTGCTGCTATAAACATTCGGGTGCACGTGCCCCTTTGGATCACTACGTTTGTATCTTTAGGGTAAATACCCAGTAGTGCAATTGCTGGGTCATAGGGCAGTTCTATTTTCAACATTTTGAAGAACCTCCATGCTGTTTTGCAGAGTGGCTGCACCAGCTTGCATTCCCACCAACAGTGTAGGAGGGTTCCCCTTTCTCCGCATCCTCGCCAGCATCTGTCATTTCCTGACTTGTTGATTTTAGCCATTCTGACTGGTGTGAGGTGATATCTCATTGTGGTTTTGATTTGTATTTCCCTGATGCCGAGTGATATGGAGCATTTTTTCATGTGTCTGTTGGCCATCTGAATGTCTTCTTTGCAGAAATGTCTGTTCATGTCCTCTGCCCATTTCTTGATTGGATTATTTGTTCTTTGGGTGTTGAGTTTGCTAAGTTCTTTTTTTTTTTTTAAAGATTTTATTTATTTATTTGACAGAGAGAGATCACAAGTAGGCAGAGAGGCAGGCAGAGAGAGAGGAGGAAGCAGGCTCCCTGCTGAGCAGAGAGCCCGATGCCGGACTCGATCCCAGGACCCTGAGATCATGACCTTAGCCGAAGGCAGCGGCGGCTTAACCCACTGAGCCACCCAGGCGACCGAGTTTGCTAAGTTCTTTATAGATTCTGGACACTAGTCCTTTATCTGATATGTCGTTTGCAAATATCTTCTCCCATTCTGTGAGTTGTCTTTAGATTTTGTTAACTGTTTCCTTTGCTGTGCAAAAGCTTTTGATCTTGATGAAATCCCAATAGTTCATTTTTGCCCTTGCTTCCCTTGCCTTTGGCGATGTTCCTAGGAAGATGTTGCTGCGGCTGAGGTCGAAGAGGTTGCTGCCTGTGTTCTCCTCAAGGATTTTGATGGATTCCTTTCTCAAATTGAGGTCCTTCATCCATTTTGAGTCTATTTTTGTGTGTGGTGTAAGGAAATGGTCCAATTTAATTTTTCTGCATGTGGCTGTCCAATTTTCCCAGCACCAATTATTGAAGAGGCTGTCTTTTTTCCATTGGACAGTATTTCCTGCTTTGTCGAAGATTTGTTGACCATAGAGTTGAGGGTCTATTTCTGGGCTCTCTATTCTGTTCCATTGATCTATGTGTCTGTTTTTGTGCCAGTACCATACTGTCTTGATGATGACAGCTTTGTAATAGAGCTTGAAGTCCAAAATTGTGATGCCACCAACTTTGGCTTTCTTTTTCAATATCCCTTTGGTTATTCGAGGTCTTTTCTAGTTCCATATAAATTTTAGAATTATTTGTTCCATTTCTTTGAAAAAGATGGATGGTACTTTGATAGGAATTGCATTAAATGTGTAGATTGCTTTAGGTAGCATAGACATTTTCACAATATTTATTCTTCCAATCGAGGAGCATGGAACATTTTTCCATTTCTTTGTGTCTTCCTCAATTTCTTTCATGAGTACTTTATAGTTTTCTGAGTATAGATTCTGTGCTTCTTTGGTTAGGTTTATTCCTAGGTATCTTATGGTTTGGGGTGCAATTGAAAATGGGATTGACTCCTTAATTTCTCTTTCTTCTGTCTTGCTGTTGGTGTAGAGAAATGCAACTGATTTCTGTGCATTGATTTTATATACTGACACTTTACTGAATTCCTGTACAAGTTCTAGCAGTTTTGGAGTGGAGTGTTTTGGGTTTTCCACATATAGTATCATATCATCTGCGAAGAGTGATAATTTGACTTCTTCTTTGCTGATTTGGATGCCTTTAATTTCCTTTTGTTGTCTGATTGCTGAGGCTAGGACTTCTAGTACTATGTTGAATAGCAGTGGTGATAATGGACATCCCTGCCGTGTTCCTGACCTTAGCGGAAAAGCTTTCAGTTTTTCTCCATTGAGAATGATATTTGCGGTGGGTTTTTCATAGATGGCTTTGATGATATTGAGGTATGTCCCCTCTATCCCTACACTTTGAAGAGTTTTGATCAGGAAGGGATGCTGTACTTTGTCAAATGCTTTTTCAGCATCTTTTGAGAGTATCATATGGTTCTTGTTCTTTCTTTTATTGATGTGTTGTATCACATTGACTGATTTGCGGATGTTAAACCAACCTTGCAGCCCTGGAATAAATCACACTTGGTCGTGGTGAATAATCCTTTTAATGTACTGTTGAATCCTATTGGCTAGTATTTTGTTGAGTACTTTCGCATCTATGTTCATCAAGGATATTGGTCTATAGCTCTCTTTTTTGATGGGATCCTTGTCTGGTTTTGGGATCAAGGTGATGCTGGCCCCATAAAATGAGTTTGGAAGTTTTCCTTCCATTTCTATTTTTTGGAACAGTTTCAGGAGTATAGGAATTAGTTCTTCTTTAAATGTTTGGTAGAATTCACCCGGGAAGCTGTCTGGCCCTGTTTTGTTTGTTTGGAGATTTTTAATGACTGTATCAATCTCCTTACTGGTTATGGGTCTGTTCAGGCTTTCTACTTATTCCTGGTTCAGTTGTGGTAGTGTATATGTTTCTAGGAATGCATCCATTTCTTCCAGATTGTCAAATTTGTTGGCGTAGATTTGCTCATAGTATGTTCTTATAATAGTTTGTATCTCTTTGGTGTTAGTTGTGATCTCTCCTCTTTCATTCATGATTTTATTTATTTGGGTCCTTTCTCTTTTCTTTTTGATAGGTCGGGCCAGGGGTTTATCAATTTTATTAATTCTTTCAAAGAACCAGCTCCTAGTTTTGTTGATTTGTTCTATTGTTTTTTTGGTTTCTATTTCATTGATTTCTGCTCTGATTTATGATTTCTCTTCTCCTGCTGGGCTTAGGGTTTCTTTCTTGTTCTTTCTCCAGCTCCTTTAGGTGTAGGGTTAGGTTGTGTACCTGACACCTTTCTTGTTTCTTGAGAAAGGCTTGTACCGCTATATATTTTACTCTCAGGACTTCCTTTTTTGTGTCCCACAGATTTTGAACCGTTGTATTTTCATTATCATTTGTTTCCATGATTTTTTTTTCAATTCTTCTTTAATTTCCTGGTTGACCGATTCATTCTTTAGAAGGATGCTGTTTAGTCTCCATGTATTTGAGTTCTTTCCAAACTTCCTCTTGTGGTTGAGTTCTAGCTTCAGAGCATTGTGGTCTGAAAATATGCAGGCAATGATCCCAATCTTCTGATACTGGTTGAGTCCTGATTTAGGACCGAGGATGTGATCTATTCTGGAGAATGTTCCATGTGCACTAGAGAAGAATGTGTATTCTGTTGCTTTGGGATGAAATGTTCTGAATAATTCTGTGATGTCCATCTGGTCCAGTGTGTCGTTTAAGGCCTTTATTTCCTTGCTGATCTTTTGCTTGGATGATCTGTCCATTTCAGTGAGGGGAGTGTTAAAGTCCCCCACTATTATTGTATTATTGTTGATGTGTTTCTTTGATTTTGTTATTAATTGGTTTATATAGTTGGTTGCTCCCACGTTGGGGGCATAGATATTTAAAATTGTTAAATCTTCTTGTTGGACAGACCCTTTGAGTATGATATAGTGTCCTTCCTCATCTCTTATTATAGTCTTTGGCTTAAAATCTAATTGATCTGATATAAGGATTGCCACTCCTGCTTTCTTCTGATGTCCATTAGCATGGTAAATTCTTTTCCACCCCCTCACTTTAAATCTGGAGGTGTCTTCGGGCTTAAAATGAGTTTCTTGGAGGCAGCATATAGATGGGTTTTGTTTTTTTATCCATTCTGATACCCTGTGTCTTTTGATAGGGGCATTTAGCCCATTAACATTCAGGGTAATTATTGAGAGATATGAATTTAGTGCCATTGTATTGCCTGTAAGGTGACTGTTACTGTATATGGCCTCTGTTCATTTCTGATCTACCACCTGTAGGCTCTCTCTTTGCTTAGAGGACCCCTTTCAAGATTTCCTGTAGAGCTGGTTTGGTGTTTGCAAATTCTTTCAGTGTTTGTTTGTCCTGGAAGCTTTTAATTTCTCCTTCTATTTTCAATGATAGCCTAGCTGGATATAGTATTCTTGGCTGCATGTTTTTCTCGTTTAGTGCTCTGAAATTATCATGCCAGCTCTTTCTGGTCTCCCAGGTCTCTGTGGATAAGTCAGCTGCCAATCTAATATTTTTACCATTGTATGTTCAGACTACTTTTCCGGGATGCTCTCAGGATTTTCCCTTTGTCACTGAGACTTGTAAATTGTAATATTAGGTGACGGGTTGGGGGCCTATTCTTATTGATTTTGATGGGCATTCTCTGAACCTCCTGAATTTTGATGCTCATTCCCTTTGCCATATTGGGGAAATTCTCCCCAATAATTCTCTCCAGTATTCCTTCTGCTTCCCTCTCTCTTTCTTCTTCTTCTGGAATCCCAATTATTCTAATGTTGTTTTGTCTTATGGTGTCACTTATCTCTCGAATTCTCCCCTTGTGGTCCAGTAGCTGTTTGTCCCTCTTTTTCTCAGCTTCTTTATTCTCTGTCATTTGGTCTTCTATATCACTAATTCTTTCTTCTGCCTCATTTATCTTAGTAGTGAGAGCCTCCATTTTTGATTGCACCTCATTAATAGCATTTTTGATTTCAACTTCGTTAGATTTTAGTTCTTTTATTTCCCCAGAAAGGGCTTTTATATCTCTCGAGAGGGTTTCTCTAATATCTTCCATGCCTTTTTCGAGCCTGGCTAGAACCTTGAGAATTGTCACTCTGAACTCTAGATCTGACATATTACCAATGTCTCTATTGATTAGGTCCCTAGCCTTCGGTACTGCCTCTTGTTCTTTTTTTTGTGGTGAATTTTTCTGTCTTGACATTTTGTCCAGATAAGAGTATATGAAGGAGCAAGGAAAATACTAAAAGTGTGGCAACAACCCCAGGAAAATATTCTTTAACCAAATTAGAAGACATCCCAAATCATGAGGGGGGAGAAAGAGGATAAAAAGAGGTTCAAAAAAGAAGGCAGAAAAAAAAAAGAAAAAAGAAAAAAAAGAAAAGAAAAGAATTAAAAGAAAAAGAAAACAAATAAGAAAAATATAAAAATGGAAAAATATATATATTAGAGAAACTAGTTAAAAAACGTTAATAAAGAAAAAGGTAAAAGTTAAAAAAAATTTTACCAGAAGGCTAGAAAAAAAAACAAAAAATGAAAAAGAAAAATATTAAATTAACTGCAAGACTAAAAAAAATCACAGGGAAAAAGCCATGAGTTCCGTGCTTTGCTTTCTCCTCCTCTGGAATTCTTCTGCTCTCCTTGGTATTGAAACCGCAATCCTTGGTAGGTGAACTTGGTCTCGGCTGGATTTCTTGTTGATCTTCTGGGGGAGGGGCCTGGTGTAGTGATTCTCAAGTGTCTTTGCCCCAGGTGGAATTGCAGCGCCCTTACCAGGGGCCGGGGTGAGTAATCCGCTCGGGTTTGCTTTCAGGAGCTTTTGTTCCCTGAGCACTTTCTGTAGAATTCCGGAGGATGGGAATACAAATGGCGGCCTCCTGGTCGCCAGCCTGGAGGAGCCGAGAGCCCAGGGCCCCACTCCTCAGTGCGCCCTCAGAGAACAGTGCCCAGTTACTTCCGTCTGCCTGACCTCCGGCCGCGCTCTGAGCTCACCGAGCCTGCGACCGGTTCAAGGTAACACCGAGCTGTGAGCTTACTGTTGGCTCTGTCTCTGTAGCTGGCTTTCCCGTTCCAATACGTGCAAGCTCTGTGACACTCAGACACCCCTGATCCTTCTGTGACCCTGCGGGACCTGAGGCCACGCTGACCCCGCGTGGACTTCGCCCCGGTTTAGCCTCTGGAGCGATGTCCCTCAGTGGAACAGACTTTTAAATGTCCTGATTTTGTGCTCCGTTGCTAAGCCGCTTGCCGGGAGCCGGCCCCTCCCCACCGGGTCTATCTTCCTGTTGCTTTGGATTCACTTCTCTGCCAGCCCTACCTTTCAGAAAGTGGTTGTTTTTCTGTTTCCAGAATTGCTGTTCTTCTTCTCTTTGATCTGCCGATGGATTTTCAGGTGTTTGCAATCTTTAGATAAGCTATCTAGCTGATCTCTGGCTAGCTGAAGTAGTCTCAGCCTGCTACTTCTCTGCCATCTTGACTCCTCCCCCTGTTTTATCAATGGTATTGATTCTTTCAACAATCCAGCTTTTAGTTTTGTTGATGTGTTCTAGTTTCTATCTCATTGATCTCTGCTCAATCTTGATTATTTCCCTTCTTGTGTGTGGGATTGCCTTAAATTTGTTGTTGATTCTCCAGTTATTTAAGGTGTAAAAACAGCTGGTGTATTCTCAATGTTTCAGTTTTTTTTTTTTTGAGGGAGGCTTGGATAGCTATGTATTTCTCCCTTAGGACCGCCTTTGCTCTATCCCATAGGTTTTGGACTGAAGTGTCTTCATTCTTATTGGTATCCATGAAGTGTTTAAGTTCTTCTTTGATTTCCTCGTTGATCCAAATATTCTTAAGCAAGGTGGTCTTTAGCTTCCAGGTGTTTGAATTCCTCCCAAACTTTTTCTTGTGGTTGCATTCCAGTTTCAAAGCACTGTGGTCTGAGAATACGCAGAGAATAATGTCAGTCTTTTGGTAATGGTTGACTCTGATTTGTGACCCAGTATGTGGTCTATTCTGGAGAAAGTTCCATGTGCACTAGAGAAGAATGAATATTCCATTGTCTTATGGTGGAATGTTGTGTATATATCTCTGAAGTCCATCTGATCCAATGTATCATTCAATGCTCTTGTTTCTTTTTCTTTTTTTTTCTTTCAGACAGTGGAATCTTTTATTTATTTATTTATTTATAATTTTTTTATTTTTTATAAACATATAATATATTTTTATCCCCAGGAGTACATGTCTGTGAATCGCCAGGTTTACACACTTCACAGCAGTCACCATAGCACATACCCTCCGCAATGTCCATAACCCCACCCCCCCTTTCCCAACCCCCCCTCCCCCCAGTACCTTTAGTTTGTTTTGTGAGATTAAGAGTCACTTATGGTTTGTCTCCCTCCCAATCCCATCTTGTTTCATTTATTCTTCTCCTATCCCCTTTACCCCCCATGTTGCATCACAACTTCCTCATATCAGGGAGATCATATGATAGTTGTCTTTCTCTGATTGATTTATTTCGCTAAGCATGATACCCTCTACTTCCATCCACGTTGTTGCAAATGACAAGATTTCATTTCTTTTGATGGCTGCATAGTATTCCATTGTATATATATACCACAACTTCTTTATCCATTCATCTGTTGATGGACATTTAGGTTCTTTCCATAGTTTGGCTATTGTGGACATTGCTGCTATAAACATTCGGGTGCATGTGCCCCTTTGGATCACTACGTTTGTATCTTTAGGGTAAATACCCAGTAATGCAATTGCTGGGTCATAGGGTAGTTCTATTTTCAACATTTTGAGGAACCTCCATACTGTTTTCCAGAGTGGTTGCACCAGCTTGCATTCCCACCAACAGTGTAGGAGGGTTCCCCTTTCTCCGCATCCTCACCAGCATCTGTCATTTCCTGACTTGTTAATTCAATGCTCTTGTTTCTTGTTTAATTTTCTGCTCAGATGATCTGTCTACTGCTGATAGTAGTATCTTAAGATCCCCTACTATTAATGTGTTCACATCAATATCACTCTATCTTGATTAACAGTTGTCTTAAGTAGTTGACTGCTTCTGTATCGGGGGCATACATATCTAAAATTGTTAGATCTTCTTGGTGGATAGACCCTTTAAGAATGATGTAGTGTCATTGAAGGAATCAAGATGGAGGAGAAGTAGCAGGCTGAGATGACAGCAGGTAGCAGGAGATCAGCTAGATAGCTTATCAAACCATTCAGAACACCTACAAATCCAACAGAAGATCAAAGAGAAGAGCAACAATTCTAGAAACAGAAAATCTACCACTTTCTGAAAGGTAGGACCAGCAGAGAAGTGAATCCAAAGCAATGGCAAGATAGACTGTGGGGAGAGGGGCTGGCTCCTTGCAAGTGGCAGAGCAACGGAGCACAAAATCAGAACTTTTAAAAGTCTGCTCCACTGAGTGATATCACTCCTGAGGCTAAGCTGGGGTGAAGCCTCCATGGGGACAGTGTGGCCTCCGGTCCCGTGGAGTCACAGAAGGTTTGGGGGTGTCTGAATGTCGCAGATCTCACAGGTTAGAGTGGGGAAGCCGGCTACAGAGATGGAGTCAAGGAGAGAGCTCTCTACTCAGGGTTACCTTGAACCATGATCTTTGGCACAGGCCACTGCTCTGTGAGCAGAGACCCTAAAAGATCTAGGGTGACCCCCCTGGAAGAGCTCAGGGATCTGCAGGGATTGGAGACTCCAGGCAGGGCTGTGTGCCAGAGACAGAGACATTTGGTCACAGCCTGGGTGAGCTCAGAGCGCAGCTGGAGGCCAGGGAGACGGGAATGTATGAGCGCTTTTCTCCAAGGGAACACTGAGGAGTGGGGCCCAGAGCTCTTGGCTCCTCTGGCCAGAGATTGGGAGGCCACCATTTTCATTCCAGTCCTCCAGAACTCTATGGAAAGCGTTCAGGGAACAAAAGCTCCCGAAAGCAAACCTGAGGGTATTACTTAGCCTGGCCCATGGTAAGGGAGGTGCAATTCCAACTGGGGCAAAGTCACTTGAGAATCACTACAACAGGCCCTTCCCCGAAGAGATCAACAAGAAATCCAGCCAAGACCAAGTTCACTTACCAAGGAGAACATTGGAATTCCAGAGGAGGAGAAAGCAAACATGGAATTCATGGGTTTCTCCCCATGATTCTTTAGTCTTTCGAAGTTAATTAATTTTTTTAATTTTATTTTTTTCTTCAGCTAATTTTTTTAAATTTTACCCTTTCCTCTTTTAATACTTTTTAACTAGTTTATCTTAACAATATCTTTCATAAAAAATCTTTTAGAATATTCATTATTATAGTCATATTTTATCCTTCATGTATCTAAATTTATGTTTTGTATACACATAGGGTTTTTTCTTCTAAAAATTTGGGGTACAACTTCTAATAGGTCAAAATACACCCTAAATCTAGCACAGGGCTTTGTTCTAGTCTCCAGCCTGAGCAAATTCTCTCCACTTTCTTTTTCTTTATTCACCGAACAAACTTATCTTATCAACCCCTTTTTTAGAAAATAAAAAAAAGTTTTCAACTTTATAGTCATATCCCATTCTGCCATCATATTTACCCTTATATATGTTTTTCATTTTTTAAAATTTTGGGATGTAGTTTCTCGTAAGAGACCAAAATACTCCCAAATTAGGTGGGTGACCCTGTTCTTTTCACCAGTCTAATACATATATTTTCTTTTTTATATTTTTCTTTATTTGTTATTTTTTTAATTATTTTTTCTTTATTTCATTTTTTTTCTGAACTTCTTTTTACCCCTTTCTTCCCCCCATGATTTGGGTTCTGTTCTGATTTGGTTAAAGCACATTTTCCTGGGGTTTGCCACTCTTTTTGTGTTTTATTTTCTCCTTCACATATTCTTATCTGGATAAAATGACAAGGTGGAAAAACTCACCACAAAGAAAAAAAGAACAAGAGGCAGTACTGAAGGCTAAGGACCTAATCAATACAGACATTGGTAATATGTCAGATCTAGAGATCAGAATGATGATTCTCAAGATGCTAGCTGGGCTTGAAAAAGGCATGGAAGATATTAGAGAAACTCTTTCTGTAGAAATAAAAGCCCTTTCTGGAGAAATAAAAGAACTAAAATCTAACCAGGTTGAAATAAAAAAAGCTATTAATGAGGTGCAATAAAAAATGGAGGCCCTTAATGCTAGGATAAATGAGGCAGAAGAAAGAATTAGTGATATAGAAGGCCAAATGACAGAGAATAAAGAAGCTGAGCAAAAGAGAGACAAACAACCACTGGACCACGAGGGGAGATTTCGAGAGATAAGTGACACTGTAAGACAAAACAACATTAGAATAAGTGGGATTCCAGAAGAAGAAGAAAGAGAGAGGGGAGAAAAATGTATATTGGAGAGAATTATTGTAGAGAATTTCCCTAATATGGAAAGGGAACAAGCATCAAAGTCCAGGAGGAGCAGAGAACCCCCCCTCAAAATCAATAAGAATAGGTCCACACCCTGTCATCTAATAGTAAAATTTACAAGCCTTAGCGACAAAGAGAAAATCTTGAAAGCAGCCTGGGACAAGAGTCTGTAACATACAATGGTAGAAATATCAGAGGGGCAGCAGACTTATTCACAGAGACCTGGCAGGTCATAAAGAATTGGCATGATATATTCAGAGAACTAAACGAGAAAAACTTGCAGCCAAGAATACTATATCCATCTAGGCTATCATTGAAAATAGAAGGAGAGAGAAAAAGCTTCCAGGACAGGGCACCTGGGTGGCTCAGGTCATGATCCTGGAGTCCCAGGATTGAGTCCCACAACAGGCTCCCAGCTCCATGGGGCGTGTGCTTCTCCCTTGGACCTTCTCACCTCTCAAGCTCTCTCTCTCAAATAAATAAATAAAATCTTAAAAAAAAGTTTCCAGGACAAACAAAACTAAAAGAATTTGTAAACACCAAACCAGCTCTACAGGTAATATTGAAAGGGGTCTTCTAAGCAAAGAGAGAGCCTAAAAGTAGTAGATCAGAAAGGAACAGAGACCATATACAGTAATAGTCACCTTAGAGGCAATACAATGGCACTAAATTCATATCTTTAAATAGTTACCCTGAATGTAAATGGGCTAAATGCCCCAATCAAAAAACAGAGGGTATCAGAATGAATAAAAAAACAAAACCCATCAATATCAAGAAACTCATTTTAAACCCAAAGACAGCTCCAGATTTAAAGTGAGGGGGTGGAAAAAAATTTATCATGGTAATGGACAAAAAAAGAAAGCTGGGGTGGCAATCCTTATAATCCTTATATCATATCAATTAGATTTTAAGCCAAAGGCTATAATAAAAGATGAGGAAGGACACTATATCAAACTCAAAGTGTCTGTCCAACAAGAAGACCTAACAATTTTAAATATTTATGTCCCTAACAGGGGAGCAGCCAACTATATAAACCAATTAATAACAAAATCAATGAAACACATCGACAATAATACAATAATAGTACGGGACTTTTAACATTCCCCTCACTGAAATGGACAGATCATCCAAGCAAAAGATCAACAAGGAAATAAAGGCCTTAAATGACACATTGGACCAGATGGACATCACAGATATATTCAGAACATTCCATCCTAAAGCAACAGAATACACATTCTTCTTTAGTGCACATGGAACAGTCTCCAGAGTAGATCACATCCTGAGTCACAAATCAGGACTCAACCAGTATCAAAAGATTGGAATCATTCCCTACATATTTTTAGACCACAGTGCTCTGAAGCTAAAACTCAGTCACAAGAGGAAATTCGGAAAGAACACAAATACATGGAGACTAAAGAGCATCCTTCTAAAGAATGAATGGGTCAACCAGGAAATTAAAGAAAAATTGAAAAGATTCATGGAAACAAATGATAATGAAAACACAATGATTTAAAATCTGGGGGACAGAGGAAAGGCAATCCTGAGAAGAAAATATATAGCAATACAAGCCTTTCTCAGGAAACAAGAAAGGTCTGAAGTACACAACCTAACACTACGCCTAAAGATGCTGGAGAAAGGACAACAAAGGAAACCTAAACCCAGCAGGAGAAGAGAAATAATACAGATCAGAGCATAAATCAATGAAATAGAAACCAAAAAAACCAATAGAACAAATAAATGAAACTAGGAGCTGGTTCTTTAAAAGAATTAATAAAATTGATAAACCCATGGCCCGACTTATCAAAAAGAAAAGAGAAAGGACCCAAATAAATAAAATCATGAATTAAATTGGAGATATCACAACCAACACCAAAGAAATACATACAATTATAAGACCATATTATGAGCAACTCTACCGCAGCAAAATTGACAATCATGACAAAAATGAACTATTGGGATTTCATCAAGATCAAAAGCTTTTGCACAGCAAAGGAAACAGTTAACAAAACCAAAAGACAACTGACAGAATGGGAGAAGATATTTGCAAACAACATATCAGATAAAGGGCTAGTATCCAAAATCTATAAAAAGCTTAGCAAGCTCAACACCCAAAGAACAAATAATCTAATCAAGAAATGGGCAGAGGACAGGAACAGACATTTCTGCAAAGAAGACATCCAGATGGCCAACAGACACAAGAAAAAGTGCTCCACATCACTCGGCATCAGGGATATACAAATCAAAACCACAATGAGATATCACCTTACACCAGTCAGAATGGCTAAAATTTAGAAGTCAGGAAATGACAAATGCTGGTGGGCATGTGGAGAAAGGGGGACCCTCCTACACTGTTGGTCAGAATGCAAGCTGGTGCAACCACTCTGGAAAACAGCATGGAGGTTCCTCAAAAAGTTGAAAATAGAGCTACCCTATGACCCAGCAATTGTACTATTGGTTATTTACCCTAAGGATACAAATACAGTGATCTGAAGGGGCATGTACACTTGAACGTTTATAGCAGCAATGTCCACAATAGCTAAACTATGGAAAGAACCTAGCTGTCCATCAACAAATGAATGGATAAAGAAGTAGTATATATACATAATGGAATACTATGCAGCCATCAAAAGAAATGAAATCTTGCCATTTGCGATGATGTGGTTGGAACTGGAGGGTATTATGCTTAGCGAGATGAGTCAATTGGAGAAAGACAACTATCATATGATCTCCCTGATATGAGAAAGTGGAGATGCAATGTTGGGGGTTTGGGGGTAGGAAAAGAATAAATGAAACAAGATGTGATTGGGAGGGAGACAAACCATAAGAGACTCTTAATCTCACAAAACAAACTGAGGGTTGTTGGGGGGAGAGGGGTTGGGAGAGGGTGGTGGAGTTATGGACATTGGGGAGGGAATGGTGAGTGCTGTGAAGTGTGTAAATCTGGCGATTCATAGACCTTTACCCCTGAGGCTAATAATACATTATATGTTTATAAAAAATAAAAAAATATATAAAAAAGAATGATGTAGTGTCCTTCTGTATATCTGACTACAGTCCTTAGTTTAAAATCGAATTCATCTGATATGAGAATCATTACCACAGCTTTCTTTTGAGGCCCATTGGCATGAAAGATGGTTCTTCATCCCTTCACTTTCAGTCTGGATGTATCCTTAGGTCCAAAATGGGTCTCTTGTATACAACATATGGATGGGTCCTGTCGTTTTATCCAATCTGCAACCCTGTGCCATTTTATAGGAGCATTTAGGTCATTCATGTTGAGAGTGACTATTGAAAGATACGTTTTTATTGACATCATGTTGGCTGTGAAGTCCTTGTTTCTATAGATTGTCTATGTGCATTTCTGTCCTATGACACTCTTGGGTTCTTTCTTCTTTTATAGAACCCCCTTTAATATTTCTTGTAGTGCTGGCTTGGTGGTCACATACTCTGTTAAAACTTGGTGGTCTTGGAAGCTCTTTATCTCTCCATCCATTTTGAATGTCAGCCTTGCTGGATAAAGTATTCTTGGTTGCATGTTCTTCTCATTTAGTGCCCTGAATATGTCTTGCCAGCCCTTTCTGGCTTGCCAAATTTCTTTGGATATGTCTGCCATTATTCTTTTTTAAAAAAAATATTTTATATTCATTTGACAGACAGAGATCACAAGTAGGCAGAGAAGCAGGCAGAGAGAGGAGGAAGCAGGCTCCCTGCTGAGCAGAGAGCTCAATGTGGGGCTCAATCCCAGGACCCTGGGATCATGACCTGAGCCGAAGGCAGAGGCTTTAACCCACTTAGCCACCCAGATGCCCCAGGTCTGCTGTTATTCTGATGGAACTTCCTCTGTATGTAAGGAATCTTCCCCCCCCCCCCCACAAGACGTCTTATGTTAAATTATGATTCAACAGCTTTACAATCATTTGTTTTGAGGTCTTGCTAGATTCTATGATCTTGGGGGGTGATCTTTTTGGCTATAGGACACGAATGCTTGTTCTAGTCCCCAGATTGGGAAAATTTTCATGGAGAATTTGTTCAACTTTATCTTCTAGTTTTCTTTCTTTCTGCTCCCCCTCAAGGATCCCAATAATTCTGACGTTGGAATGTTTCATGGCATCATTTATTTCCCTAACTCTGTTTTCATGGCTTCTAAGCTGTTTGTTTCAGGCCTCTTCCTAAGCTTTTTTCTCTATAATTTTGTCTTCTAGATCACTAATTACCCTAGCTGTTAGAGAGTTTAGATTAGATTGGATCTCATTGATAGCATTTTTAACTTCTTCCTGGGTGGCTTTCACTTCTGCCTTAATCGATTCCATGTTGTCATTAATGGTTTTCTTCAACCTAGCCATTGCCTGGATAATTGTTACCCTGAATTCCCTTTCTGATGTACTCTTTATGTCCATATCCAATAGCTCTGATGGAGAGGGCACAGTGTCTGGATTTTTCCTCTGTTGGGAATTTCTCCTCCTAGTCATTTTGGTGAGAGTTGGTTGAGGGAATCTGTATCTGAATATATCAACTGTGATCCGGGCAAGTGCACCTTGGAATGCTTCTGAGCAATTGGAAATCACCACCAAAAAGAAAGAAAAAAGAAAAAGAGAGAGAGAGAGAGAGAAAGAGACCGACCCAGCCAGAATGGGCCCCAAAGGTAAGATTTATAAGGTATACAAACAAAAACGGACAAACAAAAAGACCAACAAAATTAAATGTCAAGAAAAAGAAGGTACCCAGCCAAAATGAACCCCAAGTATAAGATTTATACAATACTGGAACAAAAACACACACACAGAAACACTGACAGAAGAAAAAGTTGGGAGGGTGGTTATGAATCCTCAATGTGATCAAGAAAGTTTATTTTGATTCTTCCTGGGTGTATCTTGATATCTTTTTTAAAGGAATCAACTTTCCAGAGATAAAGGGAGATTTAAAGTGGTTTACATATAGGGGTAGTATTTATTAGGGAAAGAGGATTATCCTGAAGGTTATATCTATATATATATTTAAAAAAGGAAAAGAAAAAGAAAAACACAGGTATGTGTATGAAAAAGTTCAAGTTAAAAGGTTGTTATAGAATATGTTGTACTAAACCTCTAGTTGTAATGTTAAGTAGCTTAAAAAAGATTAAATGGAACAAGAATAGTGAGAACAAATTAAAAAGAAAAGTTGTATCTATGAAACATACACATTTTAGGGCAATACTGGGAGCTTAATATATTGTTTTCCCAGATATTGGGGTTTTACAGTTTTATGGGGACCCTATGGTGGTTGTCTTCTCATTCTTTTGGCTGGCTTTCTGGGGGATTGGACCGCTATGTTGTTTTTCAGTCAGTCTTGCTTGGGTTGAGTCCTCCTGCCCCCTATCAAGGGGCTGGGCTCTGTGGAAACCAGCTTTTCAGGCTTTTGTTCTTTGGAGATTTTTTCCCCCTTTGGTGGCTTTTTGCACTTTTCAAAGTATTAGAGGAAAGCAAACTGTGCCCAGGCCTCAGTCTCAGAGAGAAACCTCAGTCCACTCCCCTCTGTGTGGTCCAGAGCACACACACTCCCTCTCTGCAAGTTCAGCTGAGCTGTGCAACCTCCCACAGGCAGAGCAAGTCCCCAGCCACTGTCTCAGGGGTCGCCTTAAGTGCCTGCTTGTCTCTGCAGTCCCCATACCAAAACTGGGAGTGATATTGGTCCATGGAGTTGGCTTCTGGTGGTTGCCTTTGCCCTGAGTGCAGACCTCGGATAGCTAGTTCAGGTGATTGCACTGAGGCTGGGAGAGTCCAGACCCTCAGCTGGTCCTAGAGACCACCGGCTAGCTCCAGGATGGAGCTTTCTCAGGGCCAGCGGGGAGGAGTGCATAAAAGTTCTAGGAAGTGCAGGCTGGTGCGGGGAGTGGCTGTGATGCAAGCTACTACAACCCCTGGAAGAGGGGGTGCTTAGCCTCACTCTCTCTGGCAGTCCTGGGTCTGTGGGTTTAGGCCCATGCCTGTGACCCCCTGATTCCACCAGTTGCCCCTTAAGATCTTTTGCCCTTTTTGAGTGCTTTTAACCAGACTTCAAGATAATGCTGGTCCCCAATCACAGGGCACATTCGTATTGGGATATTACTTTCCAATGGGTCACTTCTGGTGGCTCCCTCCCCCTTCTGTTTATTCTCTGATATCAGTCCAATCGTTCCCAGTATGCTTTACCTCTCGACTGGCATCTTCTGCCCCTGTAGAGATCCAGAAGTGTATAACCCTACATCTCAGGCTGATTTTATGGGTGTTCAGCGTGTTCTGGTAGGGGACCATTTCAAACAGGGTCTCCTACTTCTCTGCCATCATGCATCTTAAGAATGAATAAAGAAGTTGATATTAGAGAAATGGCAAGCAGTGTCTTTCATAGTCAACCCCCTTTGTCACCCACATATCCATGTACACATCTCCTCCAATATATAGAACTACTTACCACCTACCCAGAGAAAACAACTCAAAGCCACTTTCAGTTATTCTATACAGGTAGAATTCCAGGTTCTCTAGGCGATGAAGCATTCTCCACCAGTGGTCTGGCAACCTCTATACTAAATGATACATTATGTATTATAATGTCAGAATAGAAAGGCTATAACTGCAATGTAGACTCCTGCTTAGAAAAGGGAAAAATGGAAAACAGAGCAGTCACTGGTTCATAGTGATTATCAGATCCTGTTAGGCAAAAATTACCAAGAATCTTTAACTTAGCATTGATGATATTTCCTTTGTTAACTACAAGGAATCCTCTGATTCTGTTCTCTTGGAGGAACTATAGTGTACATTATTTTCTATAATGGAACTGTGGAAAAATTGGAGGTCAGCATTAGGTAGGGTGCTCTTTTGATGAACTGCATCAGCTTTTTCAGGCATTTTCTCCTTGTTTAGGTCTGGGATTCTGGGGGCTGCTTTAGAAATTTGATAATCATTGCTTTTGCAGGACAGCTTTGCTGAATTTTTGGCAATAATATTCTCTCAAAAACAGATGCTTTGCTTGCATTAATTCCATGTGCATGTAAGTACAACCAAAGATCTCATCTAGAACTTTTTTATGGAACAGCTTTGTTGAGATATAGTTCACATACCATAAAATTTATGTATTCTGTCCAATCCAATGGTTTTTAGCAGATTCAAAGAATTATGCACTATCATGGCTATTTAATTTTAGAACATTATTATCCCCTCAGAAAGAAACTGTACCAATTTGCAGTCACTCTCCTTCACCCTCTCCTTCCAGTCATTGGCAACCACAATTCTACTTTCTGTCTCTGTGGATTGTCTTATTACGAATATTTCATATAAGTGGAATTATACAATATGTGGCCTTTTGTCCCTGGCTTTTTTCACTTGGTGTAATATTTTGAGGTTCATCCATGTTTTAGCATATAACAGTATTTCATTCTTCTCTATGGCTGAATAATTTTCTATTATTTAGATATACACACTGTGCTTATCTATTCATTAGTTAAAGGACATTTAGGCTGTTTAATTTAAGGGATACCATAAATATTTTGATATGAACATTTCTGTGCAAGTTTTGGCATGAACAAATGTTTTCAATTGTCTTGGATATATACCTAGGAGGGGAATTGTTAGGTTGTAGGCTAAGTGTGTCTAAAATTTTTAGTAACTGCCAAACTGTTTTCCCAAAGCGGTTGAATCATTTTACAGTCCCACCAATGATATATGATGGCTTGAATTTTTCCACATCCTTGTCAACATATTATTGACTGTCATCCTGTTTTCTTCTAAGAGTTTTATAATTTTAACTCTTAAGTTTATGCCTACAATTTAATCTGTATTAATTTTTAAAAAAATTTTTATTTTTTATAAACATGTATATTTTTTAAAAAACTTTTTAAAATTTTTTATTTTTTGTAAACATATATTTTTATCACCAGGGGTATAGGTCTGTGAATCGCCAGGTCCACACACCCCACAGCACTCACCAAAGCACACATTCCCCCAATGCCCATAACCCCACCCCCTTTCTCCCAAGCCCCTCCCCCCAACAACCCTCAGTTTGTTTTGTGAGATTAAGAGACACTTATGGTTTGTCTCCCTCCCAATTCCATCTTGTTTCATTGATTCTTCTCTTACCCACTTAAGCCCCCATGTTGCATCACCACTTCCTCATATCAGGGAGATCATATGATAGTTGTCTTTTTCAGCTTGACTTATTTCACTAAGCATGATATACTCTAGTTCCATCCATGTTGTCGCAAATGGCAAGATTTGAATTCTTTTGATGGCTGCATAGTATTCCATTATGTATATATACCACAACTTCTTTATTCATTCTTCTGTTGATGGACATCTAGGTTCTTTCCATAGTTTGGCTATTGTGGACATTGCTGCTATAAACATTCGGGTGCACGTGCCCCTTTGGATCACTACGTTTGTATCTTTAGGGTAAATACCCAGTAGTGCAATTGCTGGGTCATAGGGTAGTTCTATTTTCAACATTTTGAGGAACCTCCATGCTGTTTTCCAGAATGGTTGCACCAGCTTGCATTCCCACCAACAGTGTAGGAGGGTTCCCCTTTCTCCACATCCTCGCCAGCATCTGTCATTTCCTGACTTGTTGATTTTAGCCATTCTGACTGGTGTGATGTGATATCTCATTGTGGTTTTGATTTGTATTTCCTGATGCCAGTGATATGGAGCACTTTTTCTTGTGTCTGTTGGCCATCTGGATGTCTTCTTTGCAGAAATGTCTGTTCATGTCCTCTGCCCATTTCTTGATTGGATTATTTGTTCTTTGGGTGTTGAGTTTGCTAAGCTTTTTATAGATTCTGGACACTAGTCCTTTATCTGATATGTCATTTGCAAATATCTTCTCCCATTCTGTGAGTTGTCTTTAGATTTTGTTAACTGTTTCCTTTGCTGTGCAAAAGCTTTTGATCTTGATGAAATCCCAATAGTTCATTTTTGCCCTTGCTGCCCTTGCCTTTGGCGATGTTCCTAGGAAGATGTTGCTGTGGCTGAGGTCAAAGAGGTTGCTGCCTGTGTTCTCCTCAAGGATTTTGATGGATTCCTTTCTCACATTGAGGTCCTTCATCCATTTTGAGTCTATTTTTGTGTGTGGTGTAAGGAAATGGTCCAATTTCATTTGTCTGAATGTGGCTGTCCAATTTTCCCAACACCATTTGTTGAAGAGACTGTCTTTTTTTCCATTGGACATTCTTTCCTTCTTTGTCGAAGATTAGTTGACTGTAGAGTTGAGGGTCTATTTCTGGGCTCTCTATTCTGTTCCATTGATCTATGTGTCTGTTTTTGTGCCAGTACCATGCTGTCTTGATGATGACAGCTTTGTAATAGAGCTTGAAGTCCAGAATTGTGATGCCACCAACTTGGATTTCTTTTTCAATATCCCTTTGGCTATTCGAGGTCTTTTCTGGTTCCATATAAATTTTAGAATTACTTGTTCCATTTCTTTGAAAAAGATGGATGGTACTTTGATAGGAATTGCATTAAATGTGTAGATTGCTTTAGGTAGCATAGACATTTTCACAATATTTATTCTTCCAATCGAGGAGCATGGAACATTTTTCCATTTCTTTGTGTCTTCCTCAATTTCTTTCATGAGTACTTTATAGTTTTCTGAGTATAGATTCTGTGCTTCTTTGGTTAGGTTTATTCCTAGGTATCTTATGGTTTTGGGTGCAATTTTAAATGGGATTGACTCCTTAATTTCTCTTTCTTCTGTCTTGCTGTTGGTGTAGAGAAATGCAACTGATTTCTGTGCATTGATTTTATATCCTGACACTTTACTGAATTCCTGTACAAGTTCTAGAGTTTTGGAGTGGAGTCTTTTGGGTTTTCCACATATAGTATCATATCATCTGCGAAGAGTGATAATTTGACTTCTTCTTGGCCGATTTGGATGCCTTTAATTTCCTTTTGCTGTCTGATTGCTGAGGCTAGGACTTCTAGTACTATGTTGAATAGCAGTGGTGATAATGGACATCCCTGCCGTGTTCCTGACCTTAGCGGAAAAGCTTTCAGTTTTTCTCTATTGAGAATGATATTTGCGGTGGGTTTTTCATAGATGGCTTTGATGATATTGAGGTATGTCCCCTCTATCCCTAAACTTTGAAGAGTTTTGATCAGGAAGGGATGCTGTACTTTGTCAAATGCTTTTTCAGCATCTATTGAGAGTATCATATGGTTCTTGTTCTTTCTTTTATTGATGTGTTGTATCACATTGACTGTTTTGTGGATGTTGTACCAACTTTGCAACCCAGGAATAAATCCCACTTGGTCGTGGTGAATAATCCTTTTAATGTACTGTTGAATCCTATTGGCTAGTATTTTGGTGAGAATTTTTGCATCTGTGTTCATCAAGGATATTGGTCTGTAATTCTCTTTTTTGATGGGATCCTTGTCTGGTTTTGGGATCAAGGTGATGCTGGCCTCATAAAATGCATTTGGAAGTTTTCCTTCCATTTCTATTTTTTGGAACAGTTTCAGGAGAATAGGAATTAGTTCTTCTTTAAATGTTTGGTAGAATTCCCACGGGAAGCCGTCTGGCCCTGGGCTTTTGTTTGTTTGGAGATTTTTAATGACTGTTTCAATCTCCTTACTGGTTATGGGTCTGTTCAGGCTTTCTACTTATTTTTGGTTCAGTTGTGGTAGTGTATATGTTTCTAGGAATGCATCCATTTCTTCCAGATTGTCAAATTTGTTGGCATAGAGTTGCTCATAGTATGTTCTTATAAAGGTTTGTATTTCTTTGGTGTTAGTTGTGATCTCTCCTCTCTCATTCATGATTTTATTTATTTGGGTCCTTTCTCTTTTCTTTTTGATAAGTCTGGCCAGGGGTTTATCAATTTTATTAATTCTTTCAAAGAACCAGCTCCTAGTTTCGTTGATTTGTTCTATTGTTTTTTTGGTTTCTCTTCATTGATTTCTACTCTGATCTTTATGATTTCTCTTCTCCTGCTGGGCTTAGGGTTTCTTTCTTGTTCTTTCTCCAGCTCCTTTAGGTTAGGGTTAGGTTGTGTACCTGACACCTTTCTTGTTTCTTGAGAAAGGCTTGTACCGCTATATATTTTCCTCTCAGGACTGCCTTTGTTTTGTCCCACAGATTTTGAACCGTTGTATTTTCATTATCATTTGTTTCCATGATTTTTTTCAATTCTTCTTTAATTTCCCGGTTGACCCATTCATTCTTTAGAAGGATGCTGTTTAGTCTCTATGTATTTGGGTTCTTTCCAAACTTCCTCTTGTGTTGCATTCTAGCTTCAGAGCACTGTGGTCTGAAAATATGCAGGGAATGATCCCAATCTTTTGATACCGGTTGAGTCCTGATTTAGGACTGAGGATGTGATCTATTCTGGAGAATGTTCCATGTGCACTAGAGAAGAATGTGCATTCTGTTGCTTTGGGATGAAATGTTCTGAATATATCTGTGATGTCCATCTGGTCCATTGTGTCGTTTAAGGCCTTTATTTCCTTGCTGATCTTTTGCTTGGATGATCTGTCCATTTCAGTGAGGGGAGTGTTAAAGTCCCCTACTATTATTGTATTATTGTTGATGTGTTTCTTTGATTTTGTTATTAATTGGTTTATATAGTTGGCTGCTCCCACGTTGGGGGCATAGATATTTAAAATTGTTAGATCTTCTTGTTGGACAGACCCTTTGAGTATGATATAGTGTCCTTCCTCATCTCTTATTATAGTCTTTGGCTTAAAATCTAATTGATCTGATATAAGGATTGCCACTCCTGCTTTCTTCTGATGTCCTTTAGCATGGTAAATTCTTTTCCATCCCCTCACTTTAAATCTGGAGGTGTCTTCGGGCTTAAAATGAGTTTCTTGGAGGCAACATATAAATGGTTTTTTTTTTTATCCGTTCTGATACCCTGTGTCTTTTGACAGGGGCATTTAGCCCATTCACATTCAGGGTAATTATTGAGAGATATGAATTTAGTGCCATTGTATTGCCTGTAAGGTGACTGTTACTGTATATGGTCTCTGTTCCTTTCTGATCTACCACTTGTAGGCTCTCTCTTTGCTTAGAGGACCCCTTTCAAGATTTCCTGTATAGCTGGTTTGGTGTTTGCAAATTCTTTCAGTTTTTGTTTGTCCTGGAAGCTTTTAATCCCTCCTTCTATTTTCAATGATAGCCTAGCTGGATGTAGTATTCTTGGCTGCATGTTTTTCTCATTTAGTGCTCTGAAAATATCATGCCAGCTCTTTCTGGCCTGCCAGGTCTCTGTGGATAAGTCAGCTGCCAATCTAATATTTTTACCATTGTATATTACAGACCTCTTTTCCTGGACTGCTCAGGATTTTCTCTTTGTCACTAAGACTTGTAAATTTTACTATAAGGTGACGGGGTGTGGGCCTATTCTTATTGATTTTGAGGGGCGTTCTCTGAACCTCCTGAATTTTGATGCTCGTTCCCTTTGCCATATTAGGGAAATTCTCCCCAAAAATTCTCTCCAGTTTACCTTCTGCTCCCCTCTCTCTTTCTTCTTCTTCAGGAATCCCACTTATTCTAATGTTGTTTCATCTTATGGTGTCACTTATCTCTCTAATTCTCCCCTCCTGGTCCAGTAGCTGTTTGTCCCTCTTTTGTTCAGCTTCTTTATTCTCTGTCATTTGGTCTTCTATATCACTAATTCTTTCTTCTGCCTCATTTATCCTAGCAGTGAGATCCCTCATTTTTGATTGCACCTCATTAATAGCGTTTTTTATTTCAACTTGGTTAGATTTTAGTTCTTTTATTTCTCCAGAAAGGGCCTTTCTATCTCCCGAGAGGGTTTCTCTAATATCTTCCATGCCTTTTTCGATCCTGGCTAGAACCTTGAGAATTGTCATTCTGAACTCTAGATCTGACATATTACCAATGTCTGTATTGATTAGGTCCCTAGCCTTTGGTACTGCCTCGTGTTCTTTTTTTTGTGGTGAATTTTTCCGCCTTGTCATTTTGTCCAGATAAGTGTATATGAAAGAGCAAGTAAAATAGTAAAAGTGTGGTAACAATCCCAGGAAAATATGGTTTAACCAAATCAGAAGAGTTCCCAAATCGTGAGGCGGGAAAAAGGGGATAAAAAGAGGTTCAAAAAGAAAGAAAGAAAGAAAAAAAAAGAAAAAAAGAAAACAATGAAAAGAATTTAAAAAAGGAAAACGAATAAATAAAAATATAAAGAGGTAAAAATATATATTAGATAAACTAGTTAAAAAACGTTAAAAAAGAAAATGGTAAAAGTTTAAAAAATATTAGCAGAAGAAGAGAAAAAAATGAAAAAGAAAAAAATTAAATTCACTGCAAGACTAAAAAAATCACAGGAAAAAAAAAAAAGAAAAGAAAAAAAAATCACAGGTAGAAAGCCATGAGTTCCGTGCTTTGCTTTCTCCTCCTTGGAATTCTGCTGCTCTCCTTGGTATTGAAACCGCACTCCTTGGTAGTTGAACTTGGTCTCGGCTGGATTTCTTGTTGATCTTCTCTGGGAGGGGCCTGGTGTAGTGATTCTCAAGTGTCTTTGCCCCAGGCGGAATTGCACCGCCCTTACCAGGGGCCAGGGTAAGTAATCTGCTTGGATTTGCTTTCAGGAGCTTTTGTTCCCTGAGCTCTTTCCATAGCCTTCCGGAGGACGGGAATACAAATGGCAGCCTCCTGGTCTCGGCCCGGAGGAGCCGAGAGCCCAGGGCCCCACTCCTCAGTTCGCCCTCAGAGAATAGCGCCCAGTTACTTCCATCTGCCTGACCTCCTACCGCGCTCTGATTCACGGAGCCTTTGACAGGTTCAAGGTAACCCCGAGCTGCGAGCTTACTGTTGGCTCTGTCTCTGCAGCCGGCTTTTCCGTTCCAATACGCGCAAGCTCTGCGACACTCAGATACCCCCGATCCTTCTGTGACCCTGCGGGACCTGAGGCCACACTGATCCCGCGTGGGCTTCGCCCCGGTTTAGCCTCTGGAGTGATGTCCCTCAGCGGAACAGACTTAAAAGTCCTGATTTTGTGCTCCGTTGCTCCACCGCTTGCTGGGAGCCGGCCCCTCCCCCGGGGTCTATCTTCCCGTCCTACCTTTCAGAAAGTGGTTGTTTTTCTGTTTCCAGAATTGCTGTTCTTCTTCTCTTCGATCTACCAATGGATTTTCCGGTATTTGCAATCTTTAGATAAGCTATCTAGCTGATCTCTGGCTAGCTGAAGTAGTCTCAGCCTGCTACTTCTCCACCATCTTGACTCCTCCAACACCGCAACTTATAAACTTTTGTTGGTGGAGGGTTTTGCCTCAGTATTCATGGCTGCTGACTGATCAGAGTGGCAGTGGTTGCTGAAGTTGAGTGGTTTTGGCAATTTCTTCAAAGAAGACAATGAAGTTTGTGGCATTGATTGGCTCCTTCTTTCATGAATGATTACTTTGTAGTATGCAATGGTGTCTGATAGCATTTTATTTTATTTTAGTATGTATTTATCAAGTTTTTCTTTAAATTTCAGTCAATGGACATATAGTGTAATATTAGTTGCACATGTATAATTTAGTGATTCAACACTTCCATACAACACCTGGTGCTATCACAAGTGCACTCCTTAATCCCTATCACTTATTTTGTTGTTGTTGTTCAGGATAATGACATTTTATTCTACTAACCCAGAATTCCTGCATTTATGTCAAACCCCACACAGTAATTAGCAAATATCATTCACAGTATCTTTTGTATAGATTGCTCTAGGCAGTATAGACATTTTAACAATGTTTATTCTTCCAATCCAAGAGCATGGAATGGTCTTCCATCTTTTTGTGTCTTCTTCAATTTCTTTCATGAGTGTTCTGTAGTTCCTCGAGTACAGATCCTTTACCTCTTTGGTTAGGTTTATTCCCAGTATCTTGGTGCTATAGTAAATGGAATCGATTCTCTAATTTCCCTTTCTTTATTTTCATTGTTAGTGTATAAGAAAGCCACTGATTTCTGTACATTGACTTTGTATCCTGCCACGCTACTGAATTACTGTACGAGTTCTAGTAGTTTGGGGTTAGAGTCTTCTGGGTTTTTCATATAATCATGTCCTCTGCGAAGAGAGAGAGTTTGACTTCTTCATTACCAATTTGGATACCTTTTATTTCTCTTTGTTGTCTGATTGCTGTTGCTAGGGCTTCTAATACTATGTTGAACAAGAGTGGTGAGAGTGGGCATCCTTGTCGTGTTCCTGATCTCAACGGGAAGACTGCAAGCTTTTTCCTATTGAGGATGATATTTGCTGTGGGTCTTTCATAGATAGATTTGTGATATTATTTCATTCAGAATGCCTTTGACAGTCTGAAGTAAGACACCTGCTTAATCAGTCATAGAACTAGGGAAGTTTGTAACTAGCAGCCATGGAACTCTTGGCTAAACAAAACCAAGGGAACTTGTGATTGAGGGTAGCAGGCTGACTATGTTCATGTTCTCCCTTCTCTCTTCTGGCCCCACAAAAACCACAGGGAAGGAGTGAAGCTCTTACTGACTCATAGAGACAATGAGAGAAGGTGATGGCCTGTTTAACTCATTCCCCCAGACAGTTCCTGTCTGGTAAGCTTCAGTTTGTTCTCTGTAGTTAGAGTCTGTTTCTTAGTTTGACTCTCTCTTTTCCCCCCATGATCATTTGTTTTATTTTATAAATTCCACATATGAGTGAAATCATATGGTATTTGCCCTTTTTTTTAATTCACAAGATTATTTTACTAGAATTTATGGGGGAGAATATAATGTAGTCAAATTTTCACTAAGAAAATCTTAAGATTGAACTCCAGACAGATAAAAGAAAATTCAAGTTTTTATTTCAGTCTCAACTGGCCTGGGCACCAAAGCTCATGTCCCCTGTTCCTGGCATGCTATCAGTTATGTGTCCACCTTTTCAGACCCTACTCTCTGTATCATGTCTAAGCATTCCCAGACAAGAGTTCTAAAAAAAACCTTCTTCCATTTCTATGGTTTTCCTCATCCAACTGAGAATGCTACTATCTACCACAAAACTTCACCAGCTATACACTCAGATCCATACAGCTATCTTCTTAAACTATGGAGAACTCTCAAGGATAGTAGGGTAGGGTTTTTTTCTTTTTTTCCAATTTATTTATTTTCAGAAAAACAGTATTCATTATTTTTTCACCACACCCAGTGCTCCATGCAATCTATGTCCTCTGTAATACCCACCACCTGGTACCTCAACTTCCCACCCCCCCCCCCACACCACTTCAAACCCCTCAGATTGTTTTTCAGAGTCCATAGTCTCTCATGGTTCACCTCCCCTTCCAATTTACCCCAACTCCCTTCTCCTCTCTAACATCCCTTGTCCTCCATTCTATTTGTTATGCTCCACAAATAAGTAAAACCATATGATAATTGACTCTCTCTGCTTGACTTATTTCACTCAGCATAATCTCTTCCAGTCCCGTCCATGTTGCTACAAAAGTTGGGTATTCATCCTTTCTGATGGAGGCATAATACTCCATAGTGTATGTGGACCACATCTTCCTTATCCATTCATCCGTTGAAGGGCATCTTGGTTCTTTCCATAGTTTGGTGACCGTGGCCGTTGCTGCTATAAACTTTGGGGTACACATGGCCCTTCTTTTCACGACATCTGTATCGTTGGGGTAAATACCCTGGAGTGCAATTGCAGGGTCATAGGTAAGCTCTATTTTTAATTTCTTGAGGTCTCCACACTGTTCTCCAAAGAGGCTGCACCAACTTGCATTCCCACCAAGAGTGGAAGAGGGTTCCCCTTTCTCCACATCCTCTCCACAACATTTTGTTTCCTGTCTTGCTAATTTTGGCCATTCTAACTGGTGTAAGGTGATATCTCAATGTAGTTTTAATTTGAATTTCCCTGAGAGCTAGTGATCCTGAACATTTTTCATGTGTCTGATAGCCATTTGTATGTCTTGATGGGAGAAGTATCTGTTCATATCTTCTGCCCATTTTTTGATATGTTTGCCTGTTTTGTGTGTGTTGAGTTTGAGGAGTTCATTATAGATCCTGGATATCAACCTTTTGTCTGTACTGTCATTTGCAAATATCTTCTCCCATTCCGTGGGTTGCCTTTTTGTTTTTTTGACTGTTTCCTTTCCTGTGCAGAAGCTTTTGATTTTGATGAAGTCCCAAAAGTTTATTTTCGCTTTTGTTTCCTTTGCCTTTGGAGACATATCTTGAAAGAAGTTGCTGTGGCTGATATCGAAGAGATTACTGCCCATGTTCTCCTCTAGGATTCTGATGGATTCCTTTCTCTCGTTGAGGTCTTTTATTCATTTTGAGTTTATCTTTGTGTACAGTGTAAGAGAATGATCGAGTTTCATTCTTGTACATATAGCTGTCCGGTTTTCCCAGCACCATTTATTGAAGAGACTGTCTTTTTTTCCACTGTATATTTTTTCCTGTTTTGTCGAAGATTAATTGACCATAGAGTTGAGGTTCCATATCTGGGCTCTCTACTCTGTTCCACTGGTCTATGTGTCTGTTTTTATGCCAGTACCATGCTGTCTTGGTGATCACAGCTTTGAAATAAAGTTTGAAATCAGGTAACATGATGCCCCCAGATTTATTTTTGTTTTTCAACAATTCCTTAGCGATTCGGGGTCTCTTCTGATTCCATACAAATTTTAGGATTATTTGCTCCAGCTCTTTGAAGAATACCGGTGGAATTTTGATTGGAATAGCATTAAAAGTATAGATTGCTCTAGGCAGTATAGACATTTTAACAATGCTTATTCTTCCGATCCAAGAGCATGGAATGTTCTTCCATCTATTTGTGTCTTCTTCAATTTCTTTCATGAGTGTTCTGTAGTTCCTCGAGTACAGATCCTTTACCTTTTTAGTTAGGTTTATTCCCAGGTATCTTATGGTTCTTGGTGCTATCGTAAGGTAGTTTTAAAAGATCCATGGATTTTGCTGAGAGGCCTTCTTTAAGACTTTCCATGGTGCTGAAGAGCCAATTAATGAATTTCTGTGTCTGTTCCTTCCACGGCTCTTTCTGCAGCAGAAAATGCATGCTACTGGGAAGGAGAGTGGAAGCTTCCTGAAGAATGACCCTGTGCACTGGACTCCTGCCAAGGAAGCTTCAAGCTGATGCAGCTAGGCCACCTTCCTGATTCCCTGGCAATCAACCAGCACTGAGGCTAAGGAGGAGAGAGGGAGCATGGTCTACCCATGTAACAACTGTAGTTGCAAATATCAGGAACAAGATGTCCAAAGTCTCATCAAGAGCCACATTCTGAGCAGATGTTGACTGGTATGCAATATTTCTGATATTTTGATCCAGCAACTGCACTACTAGGTATTTACACAAAGGATATAAAAATGCTATTTCAAAGGGATATATTCACCCCAATGTTATAGCAGCACTATCAACAATAGCCAATTTTGGAAAGAGCCCAAATGTCCATCAACTGATGAATGGATAGAGAAGATGTGACATATATATATCACATGGATATATAGACAGATCTACAGATATATCTATCTTGATAGCTGTCTTGATAGATCTATAGATCTATCTATATGAATAGATATTTGGATATATATGTATACATATATATATGGAGATATGGATATATAGATATCAATAGCTATCTCTCTATATATCCATATATCTATATATCTATAGATATATCAAAAATATATCCATCTATCTATCTATCCATATATCTAGATATCTCTATCTATCTATCTTTATCCATATATGGATATATATAGAGAGAGACAGCTATCTATATAGATCTATATAGATAGACATCTATCTACATAGGTCTATGGACCTATGGATCTATCTATCTATTCATGGTTGGATATATGCATTGATGAAATGGAATATTACTCAGTCATAAAAAAGAATCAAACCTTGCCATTTGCAACAACATGGATGGAGCTAGAGACAAATAAGTCAGGCAGAGAAAGACAAATACCATATGATTTCACTATGTGGAATTTAAGAAACAAAACAGATGAACATAGAGGGGGGGGGGAAATAAAAGAGAAAGGAAAACCAGAAAAAGACTTTTTAACTATAGAGAATGAATGGAGGGTTACCAGAGAGGAGGTAGGCAGGGGCATGGATTAAATAGGTGATGTGTATTAAGGAGGAGGGCACTTATTGTGATGAACACTAGGTACTGTATATAAGTGATGAATCACTAAATTCTATACCTGAAACTAAAAATAAAGTTCCAATCAACAGCAATTACATACTAGGTTTTATTACTTCCTCATTTTCTAATGAAAATTCACTTTTGTGAGTTCACATTTGTTTTTCTCGTCAGGCCCAAATTTTAAGTTTCCAGAACTGATACGTTTGAGGTTGTAACAATAAAACCAGTTTTTACACATGACTTCTTTGTTCTATGACCAAACTGGTTTCTATCCATGGCTCTAGCTCACAGAGAATGGGGTCGGGCTTCTCTGTGCACTCCTCAGTCCAGGGAAATGCCCTGATTCCAAGGGGGGAAGACTCCTATGATGGGCCAGGTTCTGGAGCACTGAGCACAGTACCACTGGCCACTGTGAGGTGACATGCATACATGTAGGACACACCCATGTTCTCTCTTACAATACTAAGTGGTAAGTTGAGTCAGTGCCCACCGGTGAAGGCGGGGTGCTGCCACGTCACTCTCTCTTCCTGTCTTCCCACTGGAGCTTTGGGGCTGAGTCCTCATCCTTGCACATTAGGGGTCAGTGGTGGTAAGATGCAGAATGAATTAAAGGAATTCTGCTTCATTCTTGAGCCCACGCCTGTGTGTAGAACCAGAGGGCTCTAAATGAAGGGGTACAAGGAACTAGCCCAGTGAACAATATTCCAAGCCCTTGTGTCTGTGCCTCATTTAGAGAAAGCTCTGGGAGAGGGCAGAGTGGCAATGCCAGGTAGGAGGAAGATGTTGTTTTGTCCTCTGGACAAATACTAGTCCCGTACTGTCAGATTCTTACCGATAACTCCACACTTTCCCATGCCTCTCACCCTACTGCAGATGGGAAACACATATACCCAAATGTCATAACCCACATTGAAATATCACATGTACCCATTTGAATAGATGTGGCCTCAGGTGATGCCATAGTCTCATCCAGAGACAGGCACTTGGTGTTTGCAGGCATGGTTGGTGGACTCAACCCATGAGAAGATAAGGTAAATTGTCTGGTTAAGGACCCCTGAATTTTCAGTCATTCCCTCACACCTGCTTTTCCTTCAGGGGCTCATGCACTAATGTCAGGTACCATGAAATCAGTGTTCTTAATCTTAAACTGGTCCCACATAAGCAGGTTGTCCTCATTTAAGCCTTGTTTTGTCTCTCAGCTCTTTTTCCTTGACATTTAGATTGTATAGATACCATATACATCCCATGGTTGACTCACTGACTTCTGATACTTCTTAGTTTGAATTGGACATCTCAGTTCATCTTCAGTAAATAATCCCATGTCTGTAACTGAGTATTGTCTTTCTTTGCTCACGGTGTTGTTTTATACCTCACATTTTACAATTACCTTGAAATAGAGAACACATATCACTACTGCTCTTTTAAGAAATGCCTTTCAGCTGTAACTAAGTTGTATATTTGAAAGGTTTTTAATTCTTAGAGGATTCCCAGATGTCCAGCAGTATCACTACTATATATATATATATATATATATATATATATATATATATATTTTTTTTTTTTTTTCATTGCTCAAAAATCTCACAATTAAAAACCCATGTCAACTATGAATAGAGCCAATATGAAATGAGATAAATTTCTCCTGGGTGATCAGCTTCTAAATATGCCTTCACATGAACAGGTCTGTTCTATAGTCTCTATAATCCACCTAATCTGCATATTCCACAACAGTTTCTTTAACACTGGAAAATCAATTCTCTGTTCCCATACACTCTGGTCATGCTCACATTCCTCTGCCATCCCAAAATAAATCCACTACTGAGATCATACCCATATCACATGGTGCCATCACTCAAATTGAACCATAGCAAAAATCTTCATATATGAAGTACTCTGTAATACATGTTCAGGAAATGAGAACAAAAGTAGTCCTGACAAAGTTAAAATAGATGCATTAAACTGGTTTCTGGTTGAGAGATGCTTTTATTTCAGTTCTTCTAAAAACTGAATATCTTGGTGAAAAGACTCAGTAACAGACAATGTTAACAATACTGGGTCATCATGAATTAGAATACGACATTCAACTTGAGAAACATTAACAAGATTTGCAACTTATTTTTAAATATTTACCTTGATGCTAATAGTTGAAAACATTTATTTGTGCATGGGGACTAACATTTTCATGACTCTTAAATATAAGTTCCTATTTAGTAGTTTTATTTTTATCTAACAAATTAAAAATACCAACCTGAGTAATTTTGCTAAGAGAGAGGATTAGATAACATCCCAGTGTCCCAGAAAGGGACATGGATACTTCATCATGAAATATTTAAAGAATTCCTAAGAGAAAGTTTTTAGCAGTGAGAAATGCAGCAGTTTATACTACTCACTAACTAGGTGAGAGGGAAGGTCTTCATAACCATTGTCTGTTCCTTATAATGTTTCCTTTAGTTATCTTCTAAAAACCCACTTTTGTCAAAGTCCTTTAACCATCAACTACATGATGAAGTTAAAACTCCTTGGCATATGGATTTTTATTTTTATTTTATTTTTTATTTATTTTATTTATTTATTTGACAGAGAGAGATCACAAGTAGGCAGAGAGGCAGACAGAGAGAGAGAGGAGGAAGCAAGCTCCCCGCTGAGCAGAGAGCCCGATGCGGGACTCGATCCCAGGACCCTGAGATCATGACCCGAGCCAAAGGCAGCGGCCTAACTCACTGAGCCACCCAGGCACCTGGCATATGGCTTTTTAAAATGGACCTTATATTTCAGAGAAATTTTAGTTTCATAGCAAAACTGAATGAGAAGTAAGGACATTTCCCATGTACCTCCTGCCCCCACACATGCATAACCCACCCCCATTAGCAACATTCCACATCAGAATGATACATTTGTTACACTCCATGTTTGTACATTCACACATTAGGGTTCACTCTTGGTATTGTACATTCTATAGGTTTTGGAAAATATATAATGACATGTATCCACCATCATAGTATCATATGGAGTAGTTTTACTGCCCTAAAACCCCTCTGTGCTCTACCTGTTCATCTTTCCTCATTCCTAACTCTTGAAAAACACTGATACAGATGTAGTGAAAAGAATGGCCATCTGTACCCCCATGTTTATAGCAGCAATGGCCACGGTCGCCAAACTGTGGAAAGAACCCAGATGCCCTTCAACGGACGAATGGATAAGGAAGATGTGGTCCATATACACTATGGAGTGTTATGCCTCCATCAGAAAAGATGAATACCCAACTTTTGTAGCAACATGGACGGGACCTGAATAGATTATGCTGAGTGAAATCAGTCAAGCAGAGAGAGTCAGTTATCATATGGGTTCATTTATTTGTGGAACATAATAAATAGCATGGAGGACAAGGGGAGTTAGGAGAAGGGAGTTGAGGGAAATTGGAAGGGGAGGTGAATCATGAGAGACTATGGACTCTGATAAACAATCTAAGGGGTCTGAAGGGGTGGGGGGTGGAAGGTTGGGGGAACCAGGTGGTGGGTATTATAGAGGGCACGGATTGCAAGGAGTACTGGGTGTGGTGCAAAAGCAATGAATACTGTTACGCTGAAAATAAATTTAAAAATTTTAAAAAAGACACTATTTTAATTTTTAGCACAGTATTACCTTTGTCAGAATGTCATACAATTAGAATCATAAAAGATATAGCCTTTTCAGATTGAAGTTCTTTCACTTAGCAAGATGCATTTAAGTTTTACCCATGTCTTTTCATGGCTTGATAGCTCATTTCTTTTTTTTTTTTAATTTTTTAATTTCATTTATTTCATTAGTTTCAAATGTAGTGTTCAATAATTCATCAGTTGCATATAGCACCCAGTGTTCACCACATCATGTGCCCTTCTTACTCCATCACTCAGTAATGCCATCCCCCCACCCACCTCCCCTCCAGCAACCCTCAGTTTTTTTCCTATATGTAAGAGTCTTTCATGGTTTTTCTCCCTCTCTGATGACTTCCCATTCAGTTTTCCCTGCCTTCCCCTATGATCCTCTGTTCTGTTTCTTATAGCCCACATGTGAATGATGTCATATGATAATTATCTTTCTCTGATTGACTTATTTCACTCAGCATAATACCTTCCAGTTCCATCCATGTTGATGTAAGTGGTAAGTATCCATCTTTTCTGAGGACTGAGTAATATTCCATTGTATATATAAACCACATCTTTTTTTTAAAGATTTTATTTATTTATTTGACAGAGAGAAACCACAAGTAGACGGAGAGGCAGGCAGAGAGAGAGAGAGGGAAGCAGGCTCCCCGCTGAGCAGAGAGCCCGATGCGGGACTCGATCCCAGGACCCAGAGATCATGACCTGAGCCGAAGGCAGCGGCTTAACCCACTGAGCCACCCAGGCGCCCCTAAACCACATCTTCTTTATCCATTCATCTGTCAATGGACATCTCAGCTCTTTCCACATTTTGGCTATTGGGGACATTGCTCCTATGAACATTGGGGTACAAATGCCCCTTCAGAGTAATATATTTGTATCTTTGGGGTAAATACATAGTAGTGCAATTGCCAGGTCATAGGGTAGCTTTATTTTTAACTTCTTGAGGAGTCTCTATACTGTTTTCCAGAGTGGCTGTACCAGCTTGTGTTCCCACCAACAGTGTAAGAGGATTTCCCCTTTCTCAGCATCTTGCAAATATTTGTTGTTTCCTTTCCCCCCCCAATTTTAAATTGGGCTGTTTCTTTCTTATTGTTGAGCACTATGAGTTCTTTGTATATTTTATATAACAGTCTTTATCAGATATGTTATTTGTAAATATATTTTCCCAATCTGTGACTTATCTTTTCATTCTCTTGACAATGTTTTTTACAGAGCAGAAACTTAATTTAATGAAGTCTAACTTATCAGTTCTTTCTTTTCTCTGTATGGAACCACAAAAGACTCCAAATAGCCACAGCAATCCTGACAAAGAAAAAGCTGGAGGCATCTTGATTCTGGGCTTCAAACTATATTACAAAGCTGTAGTCATTGGGGCACCTGGGTGGCTCAGTGGGTTAAGCCTCTGCCTTCAGCTCAGGTCATGATCTCAGGGTCCTGGGATCAAGCCCCGCATCAGGCTCTTTGCTCAATGGGGAGCCTGCTTCCTCCTCTCTCTCTGCCTGCTTCTCTGCCTACTTGTGATCTCTGTCTGTCCAATAAATAAATAAAATCTTTTTTTTTAAAAAAAAGCTGTAGTCATCAAGACAGTATAGTGCTCGCACAAAAACAGAGAAATAGACTAAAAGAACAAAATAGAAAACCCAGAAATGGATCCACAACTATATAGTCAACTAATAATCGACAAAGCAGGAAAGAATATCCAATGGAAAAAAAAAAAGACTGTCTCTTTAATAAATGGTGTTGGGAAAACTAGAGAGCAACATGGACATGAATGAAACTGGGCCAATAAATTCAAAATGAATGAAAGACCTAAATGCGAGACCTAAAACAATAAAAACCCTAGAAGAAGACACAGACAGTAACCTCTTTGACATCAGCCATAGCAACTTCTTACTAGATATGCCTCCTGAGCAAGGGAAACAAAAGCATAAATAAACTATTGGGACTTCAGCAAGATAAAAAGCTTTTCTACAGCAAAGGTAACAATCAGCAAAACTAAAAGACAGACTATGGAATATGAGAAGATATTTGCAAATGACATATCTGATAAAGAGTTAGTATCCAAAGTCTGTAAAGAACATACCTGGGTACCTGGGTGGCTCAGTGGGTTAAGCCTCCACCTTCAGCTCAGGTCATGATCCCAGTGTCCTGGGATAGATCCCCATATCAGACTCCCTGCTCTCCAGGGAGCCTGCTTCTCCCTCTCCCTCTGCCTGCTGCTCCCCCTGCTTGTGTTGTCTCTCTCTCTCTGTCAAATGAATGAATGAATGAATGAATAAATAAATAAATAAATAAGTAAATTCTTTTAAAAAATAACTTATCAAACAATCCCCCCAAAACAAATAATCCAGTTAGGAAATGGGCCGAAGACATGAAGATATTTTTCCCAAAGCGGACATCCCGATGGCCAACAGACACATGGAGCAATGCTGAACATCACTGATCATCAGGGAAATAAAAATCAAAACCACAATGAGATATCATCTCACACTTGTCAAAATGGCTAAAATCAAAAAGACAAAAAATAGCTAGTATTGGAAAGGATGTGGAGAGAAGGGAACTTTCATGCATTCTTGGTGGGAATGCAATCCAGAGCAGCCACTGTGGAAAATGGTATGGAGTTTCCTCAAAAAGTTAAAAACAGAAGTATATATCTTTAGGGTAAATACCCAGTAGTGCAATTGCTGGGTCATAGGGCAGTTCTATTTTCAACATTTTGAGGAACCTCCATGCTGTTTTCCAGAGTGGCTGCACCAGCTTGCATTCCCACCAACAGTGTAGGAGGGTTCCCCTTTCTCCGCATCCTCGCCAGCATCTGTCATTTCCTGACTTGTTGATTTTAGCCATTCTGACTGGTGTGAGGTGATATCTCATTGTGGTTTTGATTTGTATTTCCCTGATGCCGAGTGCTATGGAGCACTTTTTCATGTGTCTGTTCATGTCCTCTGCCCATTTCTTGATTGGATTATTTGTTCTTTGGAAAACAAACATTCTTAAGTGAAAGAATGTCAATCCATATAAATTAGATGAAGTACTGTCCACATTAGTTGCCAAACTTAAACTCATATCCATCTAAAATAGTTGTCATGTCCAAATTAATGCTGGAGAATAAATGAATTCAGCATACAGTACATTGCAAACTTGGATTCACTTATTTATTCTAATTGTTACTGATTTTGTTGTGTTCATTTTTATTTCTATATTGGTATTCTTTAATTTACTTTATATGTATTTATTAATCTATTTTTAATGTTTTTATTTTTTTTATTATCTTATGTTAGCCACCATGCAGTATGTCTTTGTTTTCGATGTAGTGTTCCAAGATTCATTGTTTATGTATAAAACCCAGAGCTCCATGCAATATGTGCCCTCTTCTCAAGAAGATTTATTTTGGATCAAACAAACCTGTACATTTTCCTATTGCTGTAATCACATACTGATTCATACAGAGGTTGGCAGCTGCTTAATTTACAGTCATAAAGGGAAAAGAAATATGTTCTATCTTATTTTTTTTAATATAATTTTTTATTTTTTATAAACATATATTTTTATCCCCAGGGGTACAGGTAAATGAAAGAAGATGGGATTGGGAGGGAGACAAACCATAAGTGACTCTTAATCTCACAAAACAAACTGAGGGTTGCTGGGGGGAGGGGGTTTGGGAGAAGGGGGTGGGATTATGGACATTGGGGAGGGTATGTGTTTTGGTGAGTGCTGTGAAGTATGTTCTATCTTATTTTTAAGCCACATGAGTGAGGTGTGATTGACATAAAAATAGCTGTATATATTTAAGGTATATATGTTGATTAAAAATTTCTATAAAAATGTACGAAAGGAAGAAAAGAGAATACAAAGCACCAACCTAGAGCATGTCAACCTGTAAAGATGTTTAGAGGAGGAGAAGCCCATAACTAAGTCAAAGGATAGGATCCACGCAGGAAGGAAGAGAACCAAAGGAGAATGGTTTCATAAAAATCAAAAGATATCAAAGAAGAAGAAGTAGGCAACATGCTTAATGTTACTAAGAAGTGAGACAGGAGCAGAGGAATGATACTTTGATGTCACATCCTGGTGGCTGTTAAAGAACATGAAAAAACAAGTTTAGAGGAGAGAAGGCGATGCAAGATGTGTTGGAGGGAGAGGGGAGTAAGTGGAGACAGCTCATTTAAAGAACTTATGATAAAGTCTTTGCTATAAAGAGCAACTTATACTTGGAACAATCATGGGTTGGGAAGTGTGATCGAGGAAAGGCATTTGTTTAAATTGGAGAATGGTGGAGCACAATGGTATGCTGATGGGAATAACCACTAGAGCAAAAGACTATGAAGATGCAAGAGAAACTGATTAGCTGCAGCAGTGAGTTTTCAAGGGTCAGAATAAATATTAGATCAACTGGAGATGCTGTCTTTGTCACAACTATGACCCACCTGCCCCAGGCTTCATACTCTTACTTAAAGACATGCTGATACTTACATCCTTGAGTGTATGGCCAAATTGAGAATGAAGATATTAGCAAACCAGTATTGGCCCGAGGATCAGGGAATGAGGTTTGAAGTACACGAGATCCATCCAGACTGAGCACTAGAGGTTAATCTAGACCGACTCATTTAAAAGCTGAGAAGTGTATTGGTTCGAGATTATTGTGTGCCACTGCTAGTTCTGGGGTGTGTGTGAGAGAGAGAGTCTTTGTATGTTTGTATGTTCAGAGTCAGGGAGTTGGAGATGTGGGAAGATCCCATTGTTAGGGAAAAAATAAATCCCCTATAGGAGGGAGAGAATGGAGAGGACTTTCTCTTCCTCAAGGTGAGAAAAATGCCTCAGTCCCGAAGACAGAGAAGAAAAGCTAGGAACAGGGGTCCACCCAGAGTGGAGTCTCCCCAGAAGGGCCTAACTTTTTGTCAGGGTATCAGGAGATGGGTGATTTTCTGTGGGCTCTAAGAACATTGATACTTAGCCATCGTTTCCTAGTAGTTTTGTTCCATATTATCATTGCCTCTTGTTCCTCTAGTTACTTTTCACCTATCCTTCAAATCTGCAGCTTCCATAAAGTCTAGAGTGGTGTTTGGGGGGATTTCAGGAGAAGGGCATCAAGCAGAGCATTGCTTTCCTTGCATTACTGTTCCACTGTTGTCCTACTCCAAGGGAATCTCCTGCCGCACATCCAGACAGAGAGCAGCATCGAAGCAGGACTGGGATCCCCTGAGAGGTGTTTAAGACTTAGAGGAGTGGCTGGCAGGTGGATACTGGCAGTGGATATGAAGCAAACTCCCTTGACAAACATAAGCTGGGTGTCTCAAAACAACAGCAACAACAACAACAACAAAAAATGGGCAAGGGTTTGGATTCTGTCCAGTGTGTGTTATTCAATAGGAGTGGAGATGAGATTCCTCAGACTATTTTGGACTGAGGGATTTCAGGACATGGGAAACGGTGGATAGCCGAGACCCAGGAGAAGAGAGTGAGGCTGGACAAATGGACTTCCAGAGATATCTAAAATACTGGGCGAGAAGGGAGGGGCAGATGGGACATACTTTCAAGTTTCGCGTTGTCTCTCCTCACAAACTGGTGCCCTGGGAAGTCTCATGTCTTGCCAGAAACCATGCCTGCCCAGACTCTGAAATGGGGAGAAAACGCAAAGGAAGAAGTTGGCCACTCTGGAGAAGGGGAAAGGGAAGAGGCATTTCGGTACCTTTGCTGTAATCCCAAATCGGGAGATTGGCAGAGACCTCCCTCCTCAGTCTCTCCAAGGCCCTGGTAGAAGAGGGGCAGGGGAACAGGGAGTAGGAGCCTTATTAACTGGTCTCATGATCTGGGTAGAGGTCTCCCAGGCCAAAGAGGAGAGGAGGAGGAAGTTGTTTGCTCTGAGTGACTCCCCTACTGTGGATCATGGATCTTTTCTGGAAGCAGTGCTTCCGAAACCTGGCTGGAACTGAGGTTTGCATCAGAAAATGGGGCTACTGGAACTGCCCTCCCCCCATCATGCGATAGAGGCTAGAGGGTAGGACGAGGAGAAGTTGGTTGTGGGGAAGCAATCCTGGACCTCTTGGGTGTGGTTTGGAGGTAAGACAAATTATTGATAGGAAGGTGGCTAAGGAGCAAGGAAGCCTAGGTCTCCCAACCATGTGGGTGCATTATGGACAGGTAGAATTTCTGAGTTCATACTGGGCCTCTCTGTAATTTCTGTCCTCCTCCACCAGGCATGGGCGTAGGTCAAGATGGAACTAAATAGACTGTGCTTTTAAATCCCTGAAGAGGAACTTCTTTACCTCAGAAGAAGACACATTTCCCAGCCTTTCTCTTTGTCTCATTCTTAGTCCCTAGACATGACAGGAAGCAGATAGCTTGGTTACCATGGGAACTGAAGCTGAGTAATGCATTGGCCTATGGGAGAAAAGCAGAGGTTGTTCTGACATTAAGGCCCTCAGGGGAAGAGATTTGAGCAAAGCACTCATATTGAAAGAATTTGCAATTTCCACTAGCAGGTCTTACCCTGCACTTATTATACCCAGGAAAAAACACAGGTGCGTGCGCGCGTGCGCAAACACACACACACAACACACCATTATCTGCATCATGCTCTGCAGGCCCACAGGATTCTTGTGGGTGAGGCTGTGCTGTGACCACTTCAATATACATCATTACCTTCTTATTTTCTCCTTCTCACTCCTCCCTCTCTCCTACCTGCCTTGTCTTTCATTTTCTCCTCCTTCTGTCGTGACCAATCCCTGGCCTCTTTTCTCCCACCTTAGGTTTTCATTTTGGTCCTCTGGTGTTCTGTCCTCTCTTTTCTTCCTCCTTCTCTGTATACTTTGTTTCTTCCTTGCACCCTTCCTCCCCTGCCCCCATCCAGCTACTTATGGAGTGACTAAGAATTGATTCATCCAATTATGATAGGACTAATATGGCTATGCATATCGAGTTTTCAGCATCATAACATGCTTCACAGACATTATTGTTACATCTGCAAACTATGAGAAGTGATATGGAATTAAATGACAAGGAGCTATGACTATGAACAATAGAGGAACTAATTTCCGTGGTGGGTTCAGTGGAGGGAAGTTCATTGGCATTTGGCATTATGGCATCCAGCATTCTCTTATTGCCTCCTTAGGGTAACTGTCTTCCCCTTAACATTGGGGGCAACTATCCTCTTCCATCATTTACAGCATGATGGGACTCTCATAATAGGACCTAGGTCTCCTGCTTTCCACCACCCCAGGTGTGAACATGAAGTCCAACCAGATACCCACTCACTGAGATCTAACACATGCACCAAACACACAGTGAGGAGCTGTTTCATCATGTCGCTGGACACTTGCTCCTCTTTCCAAGTGCCCCAGAGGCACTTTGCTCATATCCTTCATCCATTCCCTTTCGCATTCTTTGTTCTTCCATCTATTTCTCCTTCTGCTCTCCTGGCTAGATCCTTTTCATTAGCTGCCTAACCCCACAAGACAAAAAAGGATGGGTGAGGAGACAGTAATTATAAAGTATGAGAAGATGGAAAGCAGACAGATGAGTGATGTCTGAATTAACTGATTTGTGAGCATTCAGTCCTAACCCACCAGTGAGGAAACCTCCAAAGCAATGGTCTTTAAACCCCCTTCCCTCACCAGACCTTCAAACTGTTGGTGAGATTGGCAGTGGCATGTTCTCCTGCAAGCTAGAGGTAATGGTGGGGGTTATAAACTACATGATTGTTCTAAAGTATAGTTAGACACATTTAGAAACCCAGAACCCCTCTCAGCAACCTCTGGCTGGGCAAATTGCTTTCCCCCCAAACCCTTGGGAGTTTGAGCAAATAATTATTCTCTGGAGGGGGTGTGGGAATAAATGGATGATTAATGGACTTCGGGATCTCAGCCTCAGGTGAAGGCAGGCATCCAAACCCAATATAGGGATTTAAGTAAAAAAATCTACATAACAGTTTAATTCCTAGCCACATTCCCAACTTGTCCAAACCACTGGCATCTTGCCTTTTCCCATAGAGGCAGGGACATCCTTCCCTGAGAAATCTAAGCATCACAAGAGAAGAGATTTAATAATTACAGCAGGCAAAAAGTCTCCTGAGTTTTCATTTTCGTCAGTCCAAAATATTTTCTGATCTCAACGTTATTTCTTCTTAGAGCCCTCGGTATTCGGGAAGATATTTCTTTACAAACATGTGAGGGATTTTTCTGAAGATTTTGGTTATTAATTTATAGTTTAATGGCATGGTAGTCAGAAAATATACAAATAACCAAAGAATCAATTCTTTATGTACACTCCTCAGGCTCTACTTATTGAACATCTTTCTGTAACTTTTCAGTGAAATAGAACACCAAAGGGAATTGCATGAAACATAAATGTACCATCAGTAAATTATTATATCACAAATATCTGAGAACCTACAATCCAGGTCAAGAGATCTGGCGTTGCCAACAAACCAAAATCACCCTTGTGCCTTTACCTGGTCAGTGTTATGTGCCACCTCAGCAAGTCTAACCAGTATTTTGACTTCTAACACTTCACTTGTGCCTACCTGTGAACTTCATGGCACATGATAAACACGATCATTAGAGTACATATTCTTATAATCTAGCTTTCTTTTGGCAACAATATATTTTTCACTTATGCCTCTTTTTGTTGTTGTTGTTTGTTGGCTGAGTTCATAGATTTTCACTACTGAGTAATATCTCAATTTGTGTAAATATGCCGCAATTTTTTTTTTTTTGGTACCTCCTATTTCTGATGGACGTTTCAGTAGTTTCTGTTCCCAGAGTATTAAAAATGCCACTGTGGAGAACATTCATATACATGTCCTTCGATTCACATGTGTATGCATTTAGGGCTATACTGGCCGGACCATCTTTGTTACTTTTTCTTCCTTTATGGCATTGGTTGTAGGGACAGAAGATCACTGACTTGTTTTTCATGATCTCGGAAGGATGACTTTCAATATTTCTTGATTAAGTGCAATGGTTTTGGTAGGCTTTTACTTTTTAATTTTTTTAAAAAAGATTATTTGTTTGAGAGAGAGAGAGAGAGAGAGGACTCCTGAGTAGGGGGAGGGGCAGAGGGAGAGAATTTTCCAAGTGGACTCCCCTCTGAGCCTGGAGCACAAGGCCAGGCTTGATCTCACAACCCATGAGATCATGACCTGAGCCAAAACCAAGAGTAGGTTGCTTAACCAACTGAGCCAACCAGGTGCCCCTGTTTTTGTAGGCTTTCCAAAGGTATTCTGAGTGGTTTAAGAGAGTTCTCTTTTATTCCTAGTTTGCTTAGAGGTTTTATCTTAAATGTGTATTTTTATTTTAAATAAATTTCCAATGTTATTGATATGTAATTGACCTATAACATTGTGTAAATTTACATAAGGTGATGATCTGATACACACACCTATGGGAAATGATTACTACAATAAAGTTAGTTAACAACTCCTTCACAGCACATAATTATAATATTTTGGTGAGAAAATGTAAGATCTTTTCTTTTTTTTTTTAAGCAACTTTAAACTGTATGTAACAGTATAGTTAACTATACTGAATATCGGAACTGAATATTGTGCTGAATATTGGAACTCCAGAACTTTTTCATCTTATAACTGAGAGTCTGCCTCCTTTGACCAACATCTCCCCACATCCCCCACCCCCCCAGCCCGTGGCAAGCACCAACTACTGTCTGTTTCTGTATTTGGCTTTGTTTTAGATTCCACATATAAGTGAGATCATACAGTATTTGTCTTTGCCTGTCTGACTTACTTCACATAGCACGATGCCCTCAAGGTCCTTCCATGTGTCACAAACAGCAGGATTTCCCTCGTTTCTATGACTGAATAATATCCCACTATAAAATCTTTTGTATCCATTCATCTGTCCATAGACACTTGGGTTGTTTCCAAGTTGTGACTATTGTGCATAGTACTGAAATGAACATGGGGGTGCAGCTATCTCTTCGAGGTAGTGATTTTGTTTCCTTCAGATACAAACTCAGAAGTGGAACTGCTGGATCATATGGTAGGTCTATTTTTAACTTTTTGTGGAACCTCCACATTGTTTTCCACAGCTCGTGTACCAGTTCATACTCCCACCGACCGTGCACAAGGGTTCCCTTTTCTCCGCATTGTTGGATACTTAGTTTTTAGAAATCAAATTCATGAAATACGTTCTTCTTCATCTATATATAGGGAATGTAACAAGGTTTTCTTCTTCATACATTAATTCTGTGACATACATTTATTTCCAAGCGCTAAACCACTCTATTTCTATAATAGTCCTGATATTCTTGTGATATACTATCCTTTTGACACATACAACTGGATTTGCTTTCCTAGGGTTTTATTCGTGATTTTTTCCTTCTATGCTTATGTGGAAGGTTGGCTTGTACACTTCCTCTCTTGTAATGTTTAGGCTTCATAGAATGAGATGAGACATGACTCCTCTCTTTTCTTTTTTTTTCTGGCAAGTAGGTAAAATTGACATTATTTCTTGAGATTCCTCAAGAAATTAAAAATAGAGCTTCCCCTGTGACCATGCCAATGCACTCCAGCGTATTTACCCCAATGATACAGATGTAGTGAAAAGAAGGGCCATCTGTACCCCCATGTTTATAGCAGCAATGGCCACGGTCGCCAAACTGTGGAAAGAACCCAGATGCCCTTCAACGGACGAATGGATAAGGAAGATGTGGTCCATATACACTATGGAGTATTATGCCTCCATTAGAAAGGACGAATACCCAACTTTTGTAGCAACATGGACAGGACTGGAAGAGATTATGCTGAGTGAAATAAGTCAAACAGAGAGAGTCAATTATCATATGATTTCACTTATTTGTGGAGCATACAAATAGCATGGAGGACAAGGGGAGATGGAGAGAAGGGAGTTGAGGGAAATTGGAAGGGGAGGTGAACCATGAGAGTCTATGTATGGACTCTGAAAAACAATCTGAGGGTTTTAAAGGGGCGGGGGGGTGGGAGGTTGGGGGAACCAGGTGGTGGGTATTGGGGAGGGCACGTATTGCATGGAGCCCTGGGTGTAGTGCAAGAATAATGAATACTGCTACATTGAAAAGAAATTAAAAAAGAAAAGCCCATGGGGGATTTTCTAGTTATCACTGGTTACTAATTTATAATTTCATGGCATTGTAGTCAGAGAATTTACCCTTTTAAAATTCTTTTTTTAAAGATTCTATTTACTTATTTGACAGAGAGACAGCAAGAGAGGGAACACAAGCAGAGGGAGGGAGAGAGGGAGAAGCAGGCTTCTTGCTGAGCAGGGAGCCCAATGCAGGGCTGGATCACAGGGGCCTGGGATTGTGACCTGAGTTAAAGGCAGACACTTAACCTGAGCCACCCAGGCGCCCCAGGGCATCTACTCCTTATTATTTAATTGTCTCAAAATTTGCTGAGACCAGCTTTATGGTCAACATATGGTCAGTTTTGGGAAATACCAATAGCACATGAAAAGACTATGTATCCTGCCATTGTTGAGTGCACCGATATAAATGTATTCATTTAATGAGGCCAGCCTTAGCCCGATACCAAGACCAAATAAAGACACCACAACAAAAGAGAACGAATGTCTCTGATGAATATAGCTGCAAAAGTCCTCAACAAAATACTGGCAAACCGAATCTCACAATCTATTTAAAAAGTCATGCTTAGCGAAATAAGTCAAGCAGAGAAAGACAACTATCATATGATCTCCCTGATATGAGGAAGTGGTGATGCAACATGGGGGCTTAAGTGGGTAGGAGAAGAATCAATGAAACAAAATGGGATTGGGAGGGAGACAAACCATAAGTGACTCTTAATCTCACAAAACAAACTCAGGGTTGCTGGGGGGAGGGGGTTTGGGAGAACGGGGTGGGATTATGGACATTGGGGAGGGTATGTGCTTTGGTGAGTGCTGTGAAGTGTGTAAACCTGGTAATTCACAGACCTGTACCCCTGGGGATAAAAATATATGTTTATAAAAAATAAAAAATTAAAAAAAAATTTACAAAAGCAACAGATAGCCTTTAGAAATGTAATGGGACAGATAATAAAGCATATAGAATCATAAAAAAAAAAGTCATTCACCACAATCAAGTGGGATATATTCCCAGCATGCAAAAGTGGTCCAGCATTTGCAAATCAATAAACATGGTAAGTCAAATCCGTAAGAGAAAGTTTAAAAACCATATGATCCTTTCAACAGATGCAGAAAGAACCATTTAACAAAGTAAACATCCATTCAAGGTAACAACCCTGAACAAAGTAGGTCTAGAGGGAAGATACCTCAGCATAATAAAGGACTTACATGGAAAACCCACAGTCAACATCATACTCAGCAGGAAATACTGAAAGACTTTCCCCTGAAGTCAGGAACAAAAGGAGGATGTCCACTCTCACCACTTTTACCCAACACAGTACTGGAAGTCCTGACCACAGCAATCAGACAACAAAAAGAAGTCCAGGGCCTCCAAATCCAGAAGGAAGAAGTAAAACCTTCATACTCGTAGAGGACGTGATACAATATCCGGAAAACCCAAAAGACTCCTGCAAGAAACTGCTAGAAGTAAGAAAAACAAATTCAGTCAAGTCCCAGGATACAAAATCAATGTACAGAAATCTGTTGCTTTTCTATACACTAATAATGCAGCTGCAGAAAGAGAAGTTGGGAAAACCATCCCATTCACAATAGCACCAAAAAGAATAAAATACCCAGGAATGAACTTAACCAAAGAGGTGAAAGGCCTGTACTCTAAAAACTGCAAAATACTGATGAAAGAAACTGAAGAGGACACCAAGAAATGGAAAGATATTCCATGCTCATGGGACTGGAGGAACAAATATTGTTACACATCTATACTACCCAAAGCAATCTACAGACCTAATGCCATCCCAATCAAAACACACAACAGTGTTTTTCATAGAGCTAGAACAAAGAAAATCCTAAAATTTATATGGAACCGCAAGGACTGCCGATAGCTAAAATAACCCTGAAAAAGAGAAACAAAACCACTGGTGGTATCACAGTTCTAGAATTCAAGTTCTCTTACAAGATGGTGATCAAAACAGTATGGTCCTGGCACAAAAATAAGAGACATCAATCAGTGGAACACAACAGAGGGTGCAGAAATTAACCCACAGTTATATGGTCAATTAAAGTATGACAAAAGTGGTGAGAGTATACAACGGGGAAAAGACAGTCTGCTCAACAAATGCTGCTGGGGAAAACTGGACAGCTACATGCAAAAAGCATTGAACTTGATGGCTTCCTTACACCATACGCAAAAAAATAGACTCAAAATGGATTAAAGACCCAAATGAGAGACCTGAAACCACAAAAATGCTACAAGAGAGCACAGGCAATAATTTCTGTGACATCAGTGAGAGCAACATTTTCCTAGACATGTCTCCTGAGGCAAGGAAAAACAAAAGCAAAAACAAAAACAAACTGTCGGGACTACATCAGAATAAAAAGCTTCTGCACAACAAAGGAAACAATCAACAAAACTAAAAGGCAACCTACTGTATGGGAGAAAATTTTTGCCAATCATCTATCCAATAAAGAGCTAATAGCCAAGATCTGTAAAGAACTTCTACAAATCAACACCCCCACAACCAAATTTAAGAATCCAATTTGAAAATGAGCAGAAAACACGAATAGACATTTCTCCAAAGAAGACATCCAGACAGACACATGAAAAGATGCTCAACATTACTGATCGTCAGGGAAATGCCAATCAAAACTACAATGAAATATGACCCCACACTTGCCAGAATGGCTAAAATCAACAACACAGAAACAACAGATGTTGGAGAGGATGTGGAGAAAGGGGAGCCTTCTTGCACTGTTGGTGGGAATGCAAGTTGGTGCAGCTGCTGTGGAAGACAGTGTGGGGTTTCCTCAAAAAGTTGAAAGTAGAACTACCATATGATCCAGCAATCAGAGGACTGGATATTTGCACAAAACATACAAGAACACGAATTCAAAGGGATCCTTAACCCACAGTTATATGGGTGATAAACCTATGTTTACTGCAGAATTACTCAAAATTGCCAAATTATAGAAACAACAAAAGAGCATAGGAAACAAACGAGCAAAGGAAAAAGAGAGAAAGAAAGAGAGAGAGAGAGAAACCAAAAAACAGCCTCTTGACTATAGAGAACAGACGGACGGTTACTAGAGAGAAATTCGATGAGGGAATGGTAAAAATAGGTGATGGGGATTAAGAGCACACTTACCATGATGAGCACGGAGTAATGTATAGAATTGTGGAATCACTATATTGTATGTCTGAAACTAATACGAGAATGTATGTTAACTACACTGCAATTAAAATTTTAAAATCTTTCATATATCTGTATCTATCTGTATCTGTATATCTATCTTTATCTATCTATATAGATCTATATAGACATATGTAGATGTATAGATATGAAGAATTGTGGAGATGTATCTATCTTTATCTATCTATCTTTATCTATCTATACAGATAGATAAAGATAGATATATCTCCACGATTCCTCATTGTATTTTTCTAATCTTTCATACCTTTGTGATTTTTATCAGTATGTTCTCTCAGTTGCTGAGAAAAGTGTTAGAAAAACCTCCCACTATGATTATGGATTCACATATATGTCCTAGCAGCTCTGTCAAGGTTTGCATGACATTTTTGAAGACCGTGTTTTTGAGTGCAAACAGGCTCATAACTTTTATTTCCCTGGTGAGTTAGACCTGTTATGATTATGAAGTATCCACCTTTATCTATTGTAATGCTTCTTTGCCTAAAAGGCCAACGTTTCTGATGTGAATAGAGTTATATCAGCTTGTCTTTATTAATATTTTAAGGTGTATGGTTTTCTAATTTGTAATGTTGAAATTTTCCGTGTAGTTACAGCTGAAGTACGTCTTTGTAGGCAGCATATGGTTGATTTCTGTCTTCTTCTCCTCCTTATCCCTCCCTCAACGTCCTTTTCTTCCTCTTCATCCTTCTGGCTCCAGACTGTTAGCCTTTGTCTTTTAATTGGAATATTTACCTTTAAAGTGATTATTGACATGTTCAGATTCATATCTACCATCTTACTATTTTCTATTTCTCCTGCTTGTTTGTGCTCATTTATCTCTTAGTTTTTTGCCTTCTTTTGGATTAATTTTAAAAATTCATCTGTTTTCTACCTCTATCACCTTGATAGATATTCACTTTTTCGTTGTTCTTCTAGTGGTTATATGGCGACTACTACGTGCCTTTTTTTAACTTGTCCAAGTCTAATATACATTGATCCTTTCATGTCATCACAGAAAATGTAACTACTTAGAACACTTAGTGCACATTCACCCTCTCCTTACTTTAATATATCGTGGCTGCCAATTTAATCACTTGTAGATAGACACACACAAACACATGTGGTTTTAACCTCAAAAGACATTATTGTTTTGAGTATCATTTTGTAAAACCAGTGTCATTTAAATACACCTACAGATTGATCCTATATGTTGCTCTACTTCCCTATCTTTAGGTTTGATCGAATTTGGTTCTTTTTCTGCTTAGAGAATACACTTAAGTATTTCCTTTAGAGTGGATGTGCTGATGAAGCATTCCTTTTGTAATGAAGATTAATGGTTTTTTAAAATTAATTAATTTATTTTCAGCAAACAGTATTCATTATTTTTTCACCACACCCAGTGCTCCATGCAATCCGTGCCCTCTATACTACCCACCACCTGGTACCCCAACCTCCCACCCCACCCCCGCCACTTCAAACCCCTCAGATTGTTTTTCAGAGTCCATAGTCTCTCATGATTCACCTCCCCTTCCAATTTCCCTCAACTCCCTTCTCCTCTCTAACACCCCTTGTCCTCCATGATATTTGTTATGCTCCACAAATAAGTGAGACCATATGATAATTGACTCTCTCTTATGCTGAGTGAAATAAGTCAAGCAGAGAGAGCCAATTATCAAGATTAATGGATTTTAATGTTTAGCTCAGTTTTGTGCTTAGAAGAGAATTGTTTGGAAGGTAGAGTGCTCCTGCACACTCCTTCTCCCCACCACCTGCAGTCTGCTCTTGGTTTCCCTATCATTTACATCTTCTATTACTGTGATCCATCCATTACAAGTGATGAACAGATCAATATTGATTCGTGATTATTAAAACCCGTACTTTACATCCGGTTCCCTCTTTGTGTTGTACTTTTGACAAATGCATAATGACGGGTCTATCATTACTGTAACATAGAGAATATTTTCATTGTCCTAAGACTCCATTTTGCTCCATTTATCCTTCCTTCCTTCACTGCCCCTAAATCCTAGCAAACATTGATCTTTTTAGGGTTTTCATAGTCTTGCCTTCTCCAGAATATCATATGTGGTAGTTGGCATCATACAGTAGGTAGCCTTTTCTGATTGTTTTCTTCTGTGTTGCAATGTGCTTTTAAGGTCCTGAATGTCTCTTTGCAACTCGGTAGCTCTTTCGTTCTTGTCGCTGAGTATGGGCATTATATGGGTGTACCACAGTTAATCCACTTAGCTATTGCAGGTCATCTTCTGTTTCCACTTGGCTGAGCTATGGTTGACAAGTAATGATTGCATATATTTAGGTGATATAATGTAATGACTTGATAAACACAGCAAAATGACTACCATGATCAAACAAATTAATACAGTTACTTTTTTAGTGGTGAGAAAACTTGGTATGTAATCTGTCAGGAAATTTCAAGTATATAATACACTGTTATCTGCTATGGTCACCATGCTGTAACGATTACATCCAAGTTTTAGCAATTGTGAATAAAGCTGCTATCAATTTTTGTGTGCAGGATTTAGAGTGGACAAGTGTGTTCGACTCACTTTGGTAACTACCAAGAAGCATGATGGCTGGATCATATAATAGGAATATGAAACTTTCTTTGTTTTGTCTGAAAATGTCCTTATTTCCCCTTCTTCTTGAAGGGTATTTTTTCCTGGTTACAGAGCCCTTAGTTGGCACTTATTCTTTCAGCTCTTTGATATATCATCTTACAAACTTCTGGACTCTGAACTTTCTTGTTTATATTGAAAGTCCACTGTCAACTTCCATTGTCCTGTTCTGAAGCCCATACCTTTATTTACCCTGGTTGCTTTCATGTTGTTCTCCCCCCCACACACCTTATGTTTGTTTGGTTTGTTTGTTTGACAATGTAAGTTTAAAAGATGTTTACTTTAGAATTATCTTTCTTGGGATTCTCAGTCTTCCTTGAGTCTTGAAACAAGCTGTTAATCATCAGCATTGGAAACACCATGCCCTTATCTGTTCAAATATTGCCTAGGCAGTTTTCTCTGTCATCTCATCACTTAACTCCAATTAAAATATGTTACACCTGTGTTAGCCTCTGTATCCGCTTATTCTCCTCCTATCCATTCTGCATTTTCCATCATCTTTTCTCTTTATATTTTATTCTGGATATTTTTATCTGATCCATCATCTAATGCACTAATCTTTCCTCATCATGTGTTACTCGTTGAAAATGTATCGAATACAGTTCTTGCTTTCAGATATTTTATTTTATTTATTTTATTATTTTAGTGTGTCATGTTAGTCACCATAGAATACAACATTAGTTTTTGATGCAGTGTTCCAAGATTCATTGTTTATGCACAACACTCAGTGCTCCGTGCAAGACGTGCCCTCCTTGATACCCACCACCAGGGTCACCCCTCCCCCCCCCCCCCTCCCTCTAAAACCCTCGGTTTGTTTCTCTCAGAGTCCACTGTCTCTTATGGTTCATCTCCCCCTCCGATTTCCCCCAATTCACTTTTCCTTTCCTTCTCCTAATGTCTTGCATGTTTTGTATGTATAACATCTGTTCTGTTTATTTTTTGTTCACACATTACATACAATAAACTGTACCTATGTAAAGTGTACAGTTTAATGATTTTTGACAAACTGAAATGTGTATAACTACTACCACTATCAAGATAGAGAACATTTGCAGTGCCCTGCAAAGTGCCCTCCTGTGCCTTCCAAGTCATTCTCTTCGCTCCACCTCCAGCCTTGGGCAACCACCAAGTTCCCTTGACTCCTTTGAGTGTTAACTTCTCAAAAATTATATGCCAAATGAATCAGACAGCTTGCAATATTGAGTTTCCAGTCTTCCATGTAATACTTTTGATATGCCCAAGCATTGTTCCTTTTTGATACTTTGTATGGATATCCCATCTTTTTCACTATCCATTCACCAACTGATGGACATTTGGGATGGTCTTGGTTTGGGGACATTATGAATAAAGCTGCTACCAACGTTCATATATGGGTTTGGGTGTGGCCATATGTTTTTCTTTTTTTCTGAATTAAATACCTAAGTGTGAAATGACAGGAGTACATGTACTTGCATGCCTAACTTAGTAAGAAGCTGCCAAACTTTTTGAAAAATGCCTAGCATTTACACCAACATGGATGAAAACCATAATGGCTTCACCTTACCAGGCCTGGTCATCATTGTCAGGCATGTGGATGTGGCCCTACTAGTAGTCGTGGTATGCTATATCCTTTCGGATTTAAGTTTTATTTTCTTGTTGACTAATAAGTTTAAACAAATGTACATGTGTTTAATTACCTTACATGTATTGTCTTTAGGAAAATGTCTGTGCAAGTATTTTGCCTATATTTAAAACAAGCTACATGTTCCCTTTACTGACTTGAAAGAGATTTTTATATATACAGATATACAAGAAAATTCTGTGTTATCTAAGTGTTCTCCCTCTCTGGGACCAGATTTTCTTTTCTTTTCTTTCATGCTTTTTTAGTTAAAAACTAATTAATTAATTAATTAATTTTTATTGTGTAGTGTTAGTCACCATACAGTACATCATGAGTCTTTGTTTTTGAAAGATTATTTATTTATTTATTTGACAGATAGAGATCACAAGTAGACAGAGAGGCAGGCAGAGAGAGAAGGGGGAGTCAGGCTCCCCACCTGAGCAGAGAGCTCGATGCGGGGCGCGATCCCAGGACCCTGAGATCATGACCTGAGCCAAAGGTAGAGGCTTTTAACCCACTGAGCCACCCAGGTGCCCCCCATCATGAGTTTTTGATGTAGTGTTCCATGACTCATTGTTTGCTTATAACATCCAGTGCTCCATGCAATCCGTGCCCTCCTTAATACTGGGCTCATCACTGGGCTCACCCATCCCCCCCACGCCCTTCCCTTCTAAATCCCTCCGTTTTGTTTCCTGGAGCCCACAGTCTCTCATGGTTCATCTCCATTCTGATTTCTACCCCTTCATTTCCCCCTTCTCCTAATGTCCTCCATGCTGTTTCCTTATGCTCCACAAATAATTGAATCCATACGATAATTAACTTTCTCTGTTTGATTTATTTCAACTTATTTTCACTAAGCATTATCTCCTCCAGTCCCTTCCAAGCTGATGCAAAAATTGGGTATTCACCCTTTCTGATGGCTGAATAATATTCCGTTGTATATATGGACCACAACTTCTTTATCCATTTTGTCTGTTGAAGGGCTCTTGGCTCTTTCCACAATTTGGCTATTGTGGACATTGCTGCTATGAACATTGGGGTGCATATGGCCCTTCTTTTCACTACGTCTGTATTGTTGGGGTAAATACCCCTACCTGGGTACTGCTGGATCATAGGGTAGCTCTATTTTTTTATTTTTTGAGGAACCTCCACACTGTTTTCCAAAGTGGCTGCACCAATTTGCATTCCCACCAACAGTGTAAGAGGGTCCCTTTTCTCCACAACTTCCCCAACATTTTTGTTGTTTCTTGCCTTGTCAAGTTTTGCCATTCTAACAGCTGCAATGTGTTTTTTTTTTCTCATTATTTTAGTCACACCATGATTTATTCATTGAACATTGCAGATTTTAAATGATTTTTTGAAAAAAAAATCGTTACTTTTTTTGCTTCATAGATAAAACCTTGGTATTAGAGAGGGCAACGGATTGCATGGAGCACTGGGTGTGGTGCAAAAACAATGAATACTGTTATGCTGAAAAGAAATAAAAAATGAAAAAAAAAAAGAAAGAAAAATACCCTAAGAGTACAAAAAAATGTACTAATATGGGCCTATAATCTATGCATTTACACTGATCTACTATGTATTTCATTTAATTTCTAAATTCTGCTTTGAAGATAAGTGAAGTTATGTAAGGAAATACAATATTATATCCTAATGAAGTTATTATTATTAAAAAATATATATATTCTCACAAAGTCATAGATTTTTAGAAAGTATTTTGGGCCTCAGATATTTGCCTTAATGTGGTTTTGATTTGAATTTCTCTGATGGCTAAAGATCATGACCTTTTTTTTCATGTGTCTCTGCTAGCCATTTTTATGTCTTCTTTGGAAAAGTGTCTACCCGTGTCTTTCTGCTGGCCCATTTTTTTTTATTTGACTTTGATTATCTGCTTTTTGGGTGTGGAGTTTGAGAAGTGCTTTATAGATCTTGGATATCAGCCCTTTGTCTGTAGTGTCACTTGCAAATATCTTCTCCCATTCTGTGGGTTGCCTCTGTGTTTTTGGTGACTGTTTTCTTTCACTGTGCAGAAGCTTTTTTATCTTGATGAGGTCCCCAAAAGTACATTTTTTGCTTTTGCTTGTTTCCCTTGCCTTTGGAGACGTGTCTTGAAAGAAGTTGCTGTGGCCAATGCCAAAAGAGGTTACTGCCCATGTTTTTCCTCTAGGATTTTTTTTTTTCAAAACAGAGGGAAAAATATCATTTATTTTTGCCCACACATCCAACATTTTTTAAGGAGGTTACATTGCTGCTTTAATATAATTTTTATTTTTTATAAAACATATATTTTTATCCCCAGGGGTACAGGTCTGTGAAATCACCAGTTTACACACTTCACAGCACTCACCAAAACACATACCCTCCCCAATGTCCATAGTACCACCCCCCTCTCTCCCCAAACCCCCCCTCCTCCCAAGCAACCCTCAGTTTTGTTTTGTGAGATTAAGAGTCACTTAGGGTTTGTCCTCCCTCCCAATCCCATCGCATTCTTTCTTTCATTTAAGTCTTCTCGGGATTTTGATGGATTCCTCTCTCACGTTGAGGTCTTTTCATCCATTTAGAGTTGATCTTTGTGTATGGTGTAAGAGAATGGTCCGAGTTTCATTCTTCTGTGTATAGCTATCTAATTTTTCCCAGCACCAGACATCAGTTTGCTTTTCTTAAACATTAAGGGTGAAACTGTAGAAAGAAAAAATTAGAGAATTGATTCCATTTACAATATCGCACCAAAACCCATAAGGTACTCTGGAACGAATCTAACCAAAGAGGTAAAGGATGTGTACTCTAGGGACTACAAAACACTCATGAAAAGAATTGAAAAAGACACAAGAAGGTAAGAAAACTTCCATGCCGGCTCACCAGGCCGATCAGAGAATAAACATTTTGTTAAAAAAATGACTATGCTGCTTCAGAGCAATCTACCACACAGATTCAATGTGGGGGGCACCCCCAATCAAAATACCAACAGCATTTTTCAAAATTCCCTGGAAACAAACATTCTTAAAAGGAGATTTGTATGGCGAGGGTAACCAGAAAAGAAAGACCCCGAATTGCCAAGGAAATAGTTGAAAAAGAAAAGCAGAGCTGGGGGGCATCCTCCCCACACCCCCCCACGTTGCCTAATTTCAAGCTATAAGTACAAAAGCTGTGATCACACTTTCACTGTCCACCGCATGGTACTGGCACAATAACAGACACATAGACCAAATGGAAAAGAAGTAGAGAGCCCAGATATGGACTCTCAACGTTACTGGCCCAAGAACAAACACATAGACTTATGGAAAAAAAAAAAAAAATTAAATTAAATTAGCCAATGTATTGTACATCATTGGTTTTTGATAAAATGTTTAATGATGTCATCCATTAAGTATAACACCCATTTCTCCTCACATCACCCAGTTACCCCATTCCCCCCACGACCCCCCCCTCCCTTTTCTGCAACCCTCAAGTTTTGGAGGGTTTGGTCCTCCCTCTTCTGATTTCTTTTCCATTCCAATTTCCCCCCCCACCACCCCCCCCCCCACTTCTCCTCTGAACTATTCCTTATGTTCCACATATGAGTGGAACCATATGGTAATTTCCTTTCTTCTTCTTTGACTTATTTTGCTTCGCATACTCTCCTCCAGTTCCATCCATGTCAATGCAAATGGTGGGTATTCATCCTTTCTGATGGCTGAGTAATATTCTATTGTGTTTATGAACCACATCTCTTTTACTTTACCCATTCATCCATTGAAGGACCTCTTGGCTCCCTTCCACCGTTTGGCTTTTATGGACATTGCTGCTATGAACATTGGGTTTTGTGCATGTGATCCCTCTTTTCACTATGTCTGTATCTTTGGGGTAAATACCCAGTAGTGCAAACCCTAATGATTGAGCAATTATACTAGCAGATATTGTTTTTTCTTAACAAGATCTTCTGAAGTGTGCAAGTTTTAGTTTGCCTTTCTGATTTTTTTTTTTTTTTGTACAAAGTCAGTTTCCATTGTTTTTTCTTTTTTGTTGTTGTTGTTCATGCTTTTTTGTGCTGTAGGAAGTCTGACCTAACTCAAGTTAACAGAGTGGTTTTTTCTTTTGTTATCATAACAAGTTTTAATATGCTTATTATCCATTTCGGTTTTATATTGGCATGTGATTTGAGCTAATGTGAAATTCCATTGTTTTTCCACATACATATTCACTTTTCTTTCCTTTCTTCAATATTTGTTGAAAGCAAGTTTTTCCCCTCTTTGAATCACATGAGCTCCATGGTTTGAAAATCAATTGCCCCATACATGTGTACATTTATTTCTGGACTTTCTGTTTGTTTTCCATTTATTTATATGCCTATATTTATTCTAGTACCAACACTATCTTGATGACTGTAGCTTTATAGTAACTTATGAAGTGAGGCAGTATGAGAAATCCAAATATGTGTGCTCCTCTATCTCGATTATTTTGGCTCTTTGAAATCCTTTTGTATGCCCGCAAAAGTTGTATAATCACCATGCTGCTTTTTAGTCATTTGACTTGCTATGAATCAATAGGTCCATGTGGGGAGAATACACATCTTGGCAATACTGAGTCTTAAAAATCTTATACATATCTCTATCTCTTCCCTTTTGTTGAGATTGTTTCAAATTTCTCTCAGCAATGCTTATTGTGGTACGTTCTGCAGCTTCACACGTATTTTGTTAGAGTCACCCTTAAAGAGTTCATGTTTTTGCATGTATTGTAAATGATACTTTTATTCCAATGGTTTGTTTTAGAAAATAGATAACTATAATCGGTTTTTTGGTTATTGACCCTCATGTCCTGCAACCTTGTTTTATCTCACTAGCAGTAGATATAAACACTTTTAAAAAAGAGTTTTCTTTTAGAACTTCCTATATCATTCATGAATAAAGACAATTTTTCTTCTTTCTTTCCAACTTGTATTCCTTTTTAATTTTTTTTTCAAATCCTCCTGCCTTAATGCACTATGTCAGATAGTGCCAATTGGTGCTTATTAGGAGGAGTGAGAGATCATAGAGGGGAAGCTTTGTGTTTTTTTAACAATGAAGTATGTTTGCTAGGGACACCTGGGTGGCTCAGGTGGTTAAGCATCTGCTTTTGGCTCAGGTCACGATCTCCAGGTCCCTGGGATCGGACTCCTGGTTCAGGCTCAGCAGGGAGTCCTGCTCTCCCTTCCTCTCCTTCTCTCTCCTCTGCTCCCAACCCCTCATGAATAATAAAATCTTTAAATCAAACAACAAACAAAAAACCCCGGACATATGTTTTAAGGTGACCTTTTATCAGCTTGAGAAGTTTTTCCCCGTTCCTGGTTTCCAGATAATTTTTAATCTGAATAGGTGTTAAACTTTGTTAAATGTCTTTTCTGAATTAAATGTGACTGTCACATTGCAGCTATCATAAATGACTGTATACTTCATGGCTTTAAACAACACAAGCCTGTTTTTTTATCCTATACAGCTCTGGAGGTTTTGGAAGTCTAAAAATGGGTCTTACAAGGCCAATGGCCAATATCTATATGTCTAAGAGTTATGTTCATCTGAGACCCCTAGGGGAAAAAATTGTTCCTTGCCTTCCCTATGTTCTAAAGGCCATCTCTCTCTATTCCTTGGCTTCCTGCTCCTTTCTCCATATTCACGGGCCCGCAGCATAGCAATCTTTTTTCATGCACTCACCTCTCTGACCTCTACTCCTGTTTTTTCATATCTCCTTCTCTTCCACCATCATGTGCTGCTCCCCTCTTAAAAGGACTTTTGTAAATACAAAACAACATTGCTGCGCCTGGGATCATCCAGGATAATCTCCACACACACGCCTCACCATCTTCAACTTAGTCCCATCTGCAACGTACCCTCTTGCCATGGAAAGCAACATATTCAGACTTTTACAGGGTTGAAGACATGAATATATCTGGATTCCAATTATTCTGCCTATTACTTTGCATTTAACTATTTTAGATGAATTTTATGGATTCTCTCCTAATAAAATTACAAGTCCATTAATATCATTTTGTTTTTTTGAATAGCATTTTTCTTGTAATGCCTTTGTCTGGTTTTTGACACAAGGACAACTTCTAGCTTCACAGAATGAATCAAGAAGTATTCCTTCTTCATTTTTCTGACAGAATTGTGTAAATTTTGGTGCTATTTCTTCCTGAACTACTTGTAGAACACTCTGGCAGGGCCCAACCGTGCCTGGATTCTCCTCTGTGAGAAGGATTTTAGCCACAGATTCAATTTCCTTAAGAGATTAAGGGTATTCAAGCAACAATTCTGTATTTTCTTGCAGTCTATCAAAGGTTCATAGACTGGCAATCTTTGAAGGAATTTTTTGTCTATTTTATCTGCATTGTCAATTTTTTGGGGTAATGAAGTTGTTCTTTATGATTGCTTTAAGCTTGGTTCTGCACTCTAAAGTCATGTCCTCCTCTATTATTCTTGACACTGGTCCATTAGCATCTTAAACTGCTTTTTCTTTTTTCAAGATTAGTCTACATAGGTTGTTGATCAATTGTATTAATCTTTTCAATAAACCAGCTATTGGTTTCATTTCCATTTTTCTCCTGTGGTTTGCTTTTTCTATTTCATTGATATCCTTAAAATTTTTTTTATTTAAAATTCAATACTTTGATTTAAATTCAATAAGTTTTAAGTTGATTTTAAATTGAAATTAAATTTAGTTTAAATTAAAATACGTTTAAAATTAAATTTAAATCCAATAAATATAAATTGATTTAACAATAAAAAATTCAATTTAAAAATTCAAAAAAATTTTTATTTAAATTCAATTAGTTTTAACCTATAGTATAATAAGTTTAGGTTTCGAGCAACGGTTCGAAATTCACAGTATTCGTGCATGTTTGCCTAAAAGTGTGCCTAAAAAACACCCAGTGCTCATTACATGTCATATGCAACTCCCCAATGTCCGCCACACACTCCCATCCCTCCCTCCCCCGTCCCATCCAGCAACCCTGCAATACATCCAACTCCAATACATCCAAACAGCTAGTTTGTTTCCAGATTAAGAGTCGCTTACGGTTTGCCTCCCTCTCTGTTTTTGCTCTTTAATGTTCCCGTCTTCCCCGTGTTCACCCTTGTATTCCTTAAATCCACATATGAACATCAGCTCTGAGCTTTTTGCTCCTCTTTCTCTTCCTCTGATTCTTTACTCTCTTTGTAGCATCTTAGTTTTGTATTTTATTGAACGTCAAACTCTTTCTTCTTCCTAACATTAACGCAAAAGTTACAATTTTTTTTTTTTTTTTTTCTCTCTCAGCCTGCATTAGATGAATCACCACAAGTCGACATGATGTTGATTACTTTTGTCTTGATTCAAGTGACTGTTCCAATTTCCTAAGTGTCCCTATCTTCAGCTGTTGTTATTTTGGAAGTCGTTTGTTAATTTAAAGTTCTGTGGACTATCCTAGAAATCTTCTTGTATAGATTTCTTGTTTCAATCCACTGTGCCCCCGAGGTACATGGATGTTCAGTCCTTCTTCTATTTGTTTTACATCTTAAGTTAATGTTGTTTTTTTTTTCAGTGCGTCCAAGATTCTTGTTTTAATGCACCACATCCAGTGTCTCAATGCAATAATTGCCCTCCTTGAGATCCACACACCAGGCTCACACCCTTCCCTCAACCATCCGTCCCGCCCTTCCAAATCCTCAGTTTTGTTATCTTAGAGTCCCACAGTCCCTCTCAGTCCTTCTTCTTTGATGGAGTATTATTTTATAACACCATGATAGGCTCCTGCCGCTCGTGTCATGTTTCCCTGTTGCTTTTAAAGAAAGTGTGGTTATTCTACTGCTATTGGGTGGAATGAAACTATAATTAGAAGTCAATTAAAACAAAAAATGATTCAGCTCATAAGTGTTGTTCAAGTCTTCTTTATAATATTGACGCTTCTCTCATATTTGCTAATCAAAATCTGGCGAATTTTTGAAACTTCTAACTAGTAATAATTTGTCTATATGTCTTTTAAGTTCTAATCAGCCCTCACTTTATGAATTAAAAGTTCTATTTTCCAGGCGCCTGGGTAGATTGTTAGGCTTTCCGGATTAATTGATGGTTTTTAATCATTATTAAATATCCCTGTGATCATCAGTAATACTCCGGGTCCTCGAATTTATCTTAGCCACTATCAGAACCTACTTTTTCCCCTTAAAATTTATGTTCCCATGGCATCTCTTT
>NW_025421297.1:0-25698 GCF_011764305.1 Mustela putorius furo | reverse complement strand
TGTAGGTTTGTTGAATTGAAGTGATTGACCGAGTGCAAGTGGGTGTGCCCGCAGATGCACCTTGGGGAGTGTGTGAGTTGAGAAGAGTCAGAGAAGGTTAGCAATCCTGGAAACCAAGATTCTCCTTTTGTCCCTCTGGGTGATGAAATTCCACACCATCATTGTTGGGGAAGACAGAATAGCTCCTGCCTCTATGGGCCTGCCCACAGAGACACCCATGTTCCTTCCTTCTGTGCATGGCAGGACCCCTTACATTAATCAGTTGTAGGACCACTCCCCCCCAAAGAGACCCCAAAGTGCAATGCTGTGAATGAGTTGTGTGTACAGGAAGTTCTGCTGGAATCCCTAGGCTTTGGGTGGCCTCCTTGTGCTCTCTAGATTCTCTCTTCAGGTGTGGGCTCTGCCCCTCAAGTGACATCACAGGGCCAGAGGAGGATGGGGTATGATGAGTTGTGTGCATGGCCTTGGGGTGGTTCCCCAAAGCCCCAAGTACAGTGGAGAGCTCTAAGTGGAGAGAAGTTCCTGATGTTCTCTGAGACCCAAAGCCCAAGATGCTGAAGGGCTGTTCACCATAGAGGCCAAAAACTCTTGTGGTGAGGGACAGTTCCTTCATGGAATGTGACCGTGCTCAGGTCCTCAAAATAACCTCATCCTGGGCCAGGAGAAGGCAATGGCCTTTTCATCCCAGGTCAGGAGGACTTATTACTTCCCCCTACTCCTAGAAGGGTGGGATGGTCTGGTTGGGGGTTCCTATGGTGTGCTGGCCTGGGGCCATCCTGAGCAGTGCCCTGATGGGGTGTCTGGCTGGGCACAGAACCCTTCTTCCCTCGGAGTTTCTCCCTGGAGGCGAGGGTTTCATGGTGATCCTGAATGTGCTGATGCTCCTACTCTTTGGGGTTGTCTTCTACATCATGAGAGAACATACTACAAAGCTCTAGGAGATTCAGGAATGGGGAAAACTGCACAGAGACAAGGAGGGAGGACCAGCAGATAAAGGAAGAGGCACTGAAGGCCAGAGGTAAAGTCAGGGCAGGGTCAAGGCAGACAAGTGTTGGAAGCTGGTGCAGAGGAGAAGCAGACAGTAGGCCCTTTGCCAGGAGCAGGGGGCTGAGGAGGACCAGAGAGGACAGGTGCGGCTGTGGAGGCTCGAGGGGTCTGGAGTTAGATCTTCATGGAGACATATAGATGCTCTTGTGGGTTTTCCAGGTGCAGTCTTTGCTGCTCTTAGTGATGGAATTTATGGTGTATTTTTCACTTTTTTTTTTTTTTTCAGATGAACTCCAGGCAGATCTTGGTACATCGTGTATTTTTCCCAGAAGTTTCTGTGTCACATTGTAGGACACATTCTGGTTCTCAGTTCACCTGTTTCCTGTGTTGCCTTTCAGACAGGAGGAAATCTATTTACCTGGCCGGTAAGTGACTGTCCGTATATCCTTGGGTCTCTTGTCCCCTAAGCCATAGTGTCCCCTCTCTGTTTCATGCAGAGACATGAGGACCCATCCCTGGTGTATAAGTGGAAACTGGCGGGAGGACAGAACTTGCTCCATGGGCTTTTTCCCATCTGGGCTATTGTTTCACACATGGTGTTTTGAAACCTGGAATGATGGTGGTCACTGGAGTCTGTCATGCATCTTGGGTTATCTATCTATCTCCTTTGTAGCTTTTCAGGCTTCAATGCAACTAGTTCTCAGTTATCCTGAATACTCTGGAATATTTTAGAGAAACTATATAAAGAAATGGGTCATTAAATTTAGGAGTGTGATCTCTCCACATAATACCATCGTGGGAGAGTCTTTTCTCCACAGTTCCTGGAGGTACTGATCACAAAGTGTTGGGTAGAGGACTGGGCAGAGCTTTGGTAGGAATGTCGTGGGATAAGTTGTCAGTGGTCCAGTGATGAGTTTTCTGAGAATGTTTGGCCACTTTTACACTAGAGCTTACCTAACAACCCGGTCTGTATTTCATCTCTCCTTTTGTGTTATTTCCCATATCTCTCTTTTCTGGAAATCATTGGATGTAATAATAACTTCTTACATTCATGGAATAATGTATACTTTATTCCATAAAACATTTTCATACATTGTATGGTTTTTGACCTTTAAAGCAAATTGAAAGCAGATGGAATAAAAATTTTGTGTTTTTTTTTTTTTTTTCAAGTGAAAATTTCTTTATTTGCTCCATGGACTTCCAATTTTCAAGTGAAAATTTCTTTATGCAGTTGATATTGGGATTCATTTTAGAAAAATTGTGTGGATTAAATTTGTTAGTATTATTCACTTTCTTTTGGTAATCAAGAATGCTTGGACATAGTGTACTGTTCTTTGAAGGAATACTATTTTTAACTTTTTATTTATTATATAGATGGATGGTCCCATGTTAGGGGCATAGATACTTAAAACTGTTAGATCTTCTTCTTCTTTTTTTTTTTTTTTAAGATTTTATGCATTTATTTGACAGAGAGAAATCACAAGTAGACGGAGAGGCAGGCAGGGAGAGAGAGAGAGAGAGGGAAAGCAGGCTCCCCGCTGAGCAGAGAGCCCGATGCGGGACTCGATCCCAGGACCCTGAGATCATGACCTGAGCCAAAGGCAGCGGCTTAACCCCCCACTGAGCCACCCAGGCGCCCCAAAAACTGTTAGATCTTCTTGTTGGACAGATTCTTTGCGTATGATATAGTCTCCTTCCTCATCTCTTTTTATAGTCTTTGGCTTAAAATCTAATTGATCTGATGTAAGGATTGCCACGCCAGCTTTCTTCTGATGTCCATTAGCATGGTAAATTGTTTTCCACCCCCTTACTTTAAATCTGGAGCTGTCTTTGGGTCTAAAATGAGTTTCTTGTAGGCAACATATAGATGGGTTTTGTTTTTTTATCCATTCTGATACCCTGTGTCTTTTGATTGGGGCATTTAGCCCATTAACATTCAGGGTAACTATTGAGAGATATGAATTTAGTGCCATTGTATTGCCTGTAAAGTGACTGTTACTGTATATTGTCTCTGCTCCTTTCTGATCTACTACTTTTAGGCTCTCTCTTTTGCTTTAGAGGACCCCTTTCAATATTTTCTGTAGAGCTGGTTTGGTGTTTTTGCAAATTCTTTCAGTTTTTGTTTGTCTTGGAAGATTTTTATCTTTCCTTCTATTTTCAATGATAGCCTAGCTGGATATAGTATTCTTGGCTGCATGTTTTTCTTGTTTAGTGCTCTGAATATATCATGCCAGTTCTGTCTGGCCTGCAAGGCCTCTGTGGATAAGTCTGCTGGCAATCTAATATTTTAATCATTGTATGTTACAGACTTCTTTTCCTGGGCTGCTTTCAGGATTTTCTCTTTGTCGCTAAGACTTGTTAATTTTACTATTAGATGACGGGGTGTGGACCTATTCTTGTTGATTTTGAGGGGGGTTCTCTGCACCTCCTGGATTTGATGCTTGTTCCCTTTGTCATATTAGGGAAATTCTCTCCAATAATTCTCTTCAATATCTTCTAATCCCCTCTCTCTTTCTTCTTCTTCTGGAATCCCAATTATTTTAATGTTGTTTCATCTTATGGTGTCATTTATCTCTCGAATTCTCCCCTTGCAGTCCAGTAGCTGTTTGTCTCTCTTTTGCTCAGCTTCTTTATTCTCTGTCATTTGGTCTTCTATATTACTAATTCTTTCTTCTGCCTCATTTATCCTAGCAGTAAGTGCCTCCATTTTTTACTTTATTTCTTGTATTTTTTTTTAGTTTATTTATTTTCAGCATAACAGTATTCATTGTTTTTGCACCACACCCAGTGCTCCATGCAATCTGTGCCCTCTCTAATACCCACCACCTGGTTCCCCCAACCTCCTACCCCCTGCCCCTTCAAAACCCTCATATTGTTTTACAGAGTCCATAGTCTCTCATGATTCACCTCCCCTTCCAATTTCCTTCAGCTCTCTTCTCTTCTGCATCTCCCCATGGCCTCCATGTTATTTGTTATGCTCCACAAATAAGTGAAACCATATGATAATTGACTCTTTCTTCTTGACTTATTTCACTCAGCATAATCTCTTCCAGTCCCGTCCATGTTGCTACAAAAGTTGTGTATTCATCCTTTCTGATAGCAGCATAATACTCCATAGTGTGTATGGATCACATCTTTCTTATCCATTCATCCCTTGAAGGGCATCTTGGTCTTTCCACAGTTTGGTGACCGTGGCCATTGCTGCTATAAACACTGGGGTACAGATAGCCCCTTCTTTTTCATTCCATCTGTATCTTTGCGGTAAATACCCAGTATTGCAATGGCAGGGTCATAGGGAAGTTCTATTTTTAATTTCTTGAGGAATCCCCACACTGTTCTCCAAAGTGGCTGCACCAACTTGCATTCCCACCAATGGCGTAAGAGGGTTCCCCTTTTTCCACATCCCCTCCAACACATTTTGTGTCCTGTCTTGCTAATTTTGGCCATTCTAACTGGTGTAAGGTGCTATCTCAATATGGTTTTAATTTGAAAAGCTCCCTAATGGCTAGTGATGATGAACATGAGCGGGACCCAATTAATCTCAAGAGCCCCCATTTTTGACTGCACTTATTAATAGCTTTTTTGATTTCAATTTGGTTAGATTTAGTTCTTTTATTTCTCGGATAGGTATTTTATATCTCCAGAGAGGGTTTCTCTATTATCTTCCATGCCTTTTTGAGCCCAGCTAGAACCTTGAGAATCGTCATTCTGAACTCTAGATCTGACGTATTACTAATGTCTGTACTGATTAGTCCCTAGCCTTTGGTACTGTCTCCTGTTCTTTTTTTTTTTTTTTTTTTTTTTTTTTTGTGGTATTTCCACCTTGTCATTTTTTCCAGATAAGAGTATATGAAGGAGCAAATAAAATACTAGAAAGTCTGGCAAAAGACCCAAGGAAAATGCACTTTAAGCAAATCAGAAGAGACTCTAAATCATGGGTGGGGGAGTGGGGAGAAAGGGGATAAAAAGAAGTTCAGAAAAAAAAAATTGAAAAAAAGAAAACAAATAAAGAAAAAATACAAAAAAGAAAAAAAGATATATATATTAGACTGGGGACTAGAACAGGGTCACCCACTTAATTTTGGGAGTATTTTGGTCTCTTAGAAGAAACTACCTCCCAAAATTTTAAAGAATGAAAAACGTATATAAGGGTAAACATAGTGAAGGGATGGAATATGCCTATAAAGATGAAAAATAATTTTTTTTAAAATTTCTAAAAAAGGAGTTGATAAAGCAAGTTGTTTGGGAGAATAAAGAAAAAGAAAGTGGAGAGAATTTGCTCAGGGCTGGGGACTAGAACACAACAAGCCCAGAGCTAGATTTAGGGTATATTTTGATCTACTAGAAGAAGTTGTACCACAAAATTTCTTAGAAGAAAAAAACCCTAGGTGTATACAAAAAAATAAAGTTAAATACAATGAAGAATAAAATATGAGTATAATAATGAATGTTCAAAAAAAGATTATTTTCATTATTTTTTTTGAAGTATGAAAGGTATTGTTAAGATAAACTATTTAAAAAAACATTAAAAAAGAAAAAGGGTAAAAGTTAAAAAAAATAGTAGAAAAAAAAATTAACTGCAAGCCTAAAGAATCATGGGTAGAAAGCCGTGAGTTCCGTGCTTTGCTTTCTCTTCCTCTGGAATTCTGTTGTTCTCCTTGGTAAGTGAACTTTGTCTTGGCTGGATTTCTTGTTTATATTCTGGGTGAGGGGCCTGTTGTAGTGATTCTCAAGTGTCTTTGCCCCAGGCAGAATTGCACCGCCCTTACCAAGGGCCAGGCTAAGTAAACCACTAGGGTTTGCTTTCAGGAGCTTTTGTTCCCTGAGCACTTTCTGTAGAGTTCTGGAGGACGGGAATCAAAAATGGCGGCCTTGCAGTCTCTGGCCAGAGGAACCGAGGGCCCCACTCCTCAGTGTGCCCTCAGAGAAAAGCCCTCAATCACTCCCGTCTCCCTGGCCTCTGGCTGCACTCCGAGCTCACCCAGCCTGCGACTGGTTCAAGGTAACCCCGACCTGAGAGCTCACTCCTCAGCTCTGTCTCTGTAGCAGTCTTCCCTGCTCTAATACCTGCGAGCTCTGTGACACTCAGACACTCCTGATCCTTCTGTGACCTTGTGGGACCTGGGGCCACGCTGACCCCACAAGGGCTTCACCCCAGTTTAGCCTCTGGAGTGATGTCCTCTGTGGAGCAGACTTTTTAAAGTCCTAATTTAGTGCTCTGTTGTTCCACCCCTTGCTGGGAGCCGGCCCCTCCCACTGTGGTCTATCTTCCCATAGCTTTGGATTCACTTCTCCGCCTGTCCTACCTTTCAGACAGTGGTCAATTTTCTGATTCTAGAATTGCTGTTCTTCTTCTCTTCAATCTCCCATTGGATTTGTAGGTGTTCAGAATGGTTTGATAAGCTATCTAGCTGATCTCCAGCTACCTGATATAGTCTCAGCCTGCTATTTCTCTGCCATCTTGACTCCTCTCAAAAGTTCTTTTGATTTTTAATTTAACTGTCATTTTAATGGTTTTGCTATTCAACTACATTTTCTTTTCTTTTTTTTTTTTTAATTTCTTTCCAGTGTTCCAACATTCATTGTTTATGCACCACACCCAGTTCCATGCAATATGTGCCCTCCATAATACCCACCACAGGCTCACCCAACCTCCCACCCTCTCTCCTCCAAAACCCTCAGTTTGTTTCTCAGTGTTTTTATTTTTAATGTTGTGGTTTTTAAGACTCAGGACAATAACTTGGCAAAGGTCATACAGCAGCAACAGGCAGGCATGGAACTCAGCCTGCAATCTGGCTCTCTGACCTGCGGTCCAGGGAATTTCCCAAAACATCCTATTGTTTGCCTGTGTCAGGAGGGTATCTCCTCTCTAGCCTCTTTCCTTACTCTGTTGGTAGTGTCACCTGTAGCATAGAAAGGAGGCAAGTGCCAGTAGATCAATACTATGCAGACTTGTTCTGGCTCATGTCTCAGCAGCGTGTCTTCCCTTTCAGCCCTGAAGGTGGCAAAACTGTATGCAGGTAAGTGACTCAGTTTCCTGTGGGTTTACCTCCCCAGCCTCCACTATGCCACCTTCTCTGTCATTGGACTGCACACCAGGATGGGGTTTAGGTCCCTGATCTTCTTGTTATGTTAGTAGTGTCGTTCTAATTTTGTTCTGGAGTGTCTGTCCTATTGGAGGTAACAGCTTTACTATGCTGACTTTTTAGGGTCTTATGACAGATATACATTTGCTGTGATTAGTTAGCTTCCTTTCTTCTTCCCAAAGGGAAGTATGAAGGTTGGAGGAGTTTATACTTTGCATCACTGAGAGACAGGGTCCCTGTATTCTTCTCTTGCTCATTTCAGGACCTCACTTTATAGAGGGTAGCTTGATATGGTCCTTAGGCTAATTGGGTTTGAGGTTCCATCTAGGTTTTTGGAGAAATTGTTATTCCACTGCTGCCCCATTCGCATCTCCAGTTCCTTAATCTTACTCACATCTGTAAAGTCCTCTCTGCCAAAACATATTCACATTTTCTGGGGCATAGGACACGGCCATACTTGGGGGCTGATCATGTGTGGTGTATCCTTGCTTTTGATCTCTCTAGGTGATTATAAAGAGAAGAGGATGACTAGACCCAATGTTTTTGGGTTTCCCCTTACACACAGGGATGTTTTTCCTTGCAATACTCCATGATAAAGGGAAGCAAATTCATTACTTTCTTGCTTTGAACTTCTCTCTCCCCTTCCTTGAATCTTCTCCATTATCTCTTGATGGGGCAAGATTTCTCTGGTGCCATGTCCTGAGCTCTCCTCACCCATAGCTGAGAGTCATTCTCCCAGTGCAGCTCCACCAAGTTGTATTGCTCTACCATGATTTTGAATCAGTTTGCAAGTTCAGTTCTGCCAGTTCGTTATAAGTAAATGGAGGCCTCAGAAATTTTGATCTCCTCAGTTCTTTCTCAAGAAAACTTAGTTTTCAGGATGGATGTGTGGCTAGGGATTGAGAAAGAATATTTTGATAATGAAGTCTGTGCAAAAAGTCTACTTTTTAGGACAGCATCCAGTCTCTCAATGGTGTTAAGCTTTATGGCTTGGGATTCATAGGAATACTGTAGCATGATGGCTGTGGGTGTATGAGAGAGTGTGTTAGCAGGTTTGTGTGTGAGAGAGGAGAGAGAGAGAGAGAGAGAGAGACTGTGAGTGAAAAATAAATTCATCATGTGAATGCTTCCAAAACATTTTTTCCTATAACTCTTGGTTCAGTGTATTTCAGAGATAGGTACCAACACTGGTATGTACAGTCTCCTCAAGTCTCTGATTTGTTGTTCACATTTGTGCAATGTGGTTTTCTTGTAGATTGGCAGAAGGAGAAGTTCCAGGCCTGTGAGTTATTTCTGTTCTTTGGGTGCTCCTACTGCTATCCTATGGCTGCTGGCATCTCCTTCAGCTTGCTGTGGTGATACAGATGCTGGCATCATCAATGGTGGTGGGGTGGGATGGGGCATTGAAAGTCATGTAGCTGGGATTACTGGGTGTGACTGATATTGGATATAAGTGGGTATTCATTAGTGTTGGAGTCCAGTCTGGCACTCAAGTACCCTGTGACATGTCTACCACCCAGATCAGTCTCATGCTTATGTCTTCTGATTGGAGGGCTGTGTTCTTGAGTCAGAAGCCTCTCTTCTCAGGAGCTTTGGTCCTCCCTGCATGCAGCTGGGTGTCTGGGTGGGGTGGTCGTTGTGTGCCTTGTTATGTGGTAGGGTAAGTCTTTGAATGATTGGCAACTGTCTCTGCAGTGTCAGTCTGGATCCAGAGTCTGCCCATGAATGTCTTGCTGTCTCTGATGACAAGACTAGTGTGACCTTCAAGGACTCATCCAAGGAGACAGCAAATGGAAATGGAGTCTATAGCATCTTGGGTCATGAAGGCATCATATCAGGGTGCTCCTACTGGGAGTTGGAGATCAGGAATGCAGAAAGAAGTGAGTGGGCCCTGGGGGTCTGTAGGAGAGATGTGGAAAGGAAAGGCTGGCACCAGGAAGGGCCAGAAAAGGAGTTCTGGGTTGTGGGGATGTATGAAAAACATTCTGTTCCCTCCCTGCTAATGGAGAACACATTGTGCCAATTCCCCAGAGGGTAGGGGATTTCCTGGACCTGAAGGAAGGGGATGTCTCATTCTACAACATGACTGATGGTTCCCACATTTTCTCCTTCTCTCTTGCTTCCCCCCTCTGGGACTCTTTTTTTCATACTTCAGATTGAGGTCAGGAGAGGTGTCCCTGACCATCTGCTCTGGGGTGGGTGGGCCTGTGCAGACCCCTGTACCCATTAACAACCCTCCTTGTTCTTCAGAGGAGCCTGGGAGCCTCCCAGGGCAGGGGTTCAGTTCAGTCTGTGGTGTTGATGGTGATTTCCCAGGGGCTGAATCTCCATTACTCCCCTGTGGTCCCTGAAGCTATGTCCCCATAATGCTCCAACACTGTCCCAGATTCCTCATGGTGGCTCCTCCTGGAGCTGCAGATTCCCAGGGGTACTAGCCTCTGAAGTTAGTCCTGAATGATTGGGTGTCTTGACCTTCTTTTTGCGTATAGACTGCTGGGGGTGAGGTTATGAGAATAGTTGGTTTATGCCTTAGGCTCAGGTAGTAGAAGATAAATGTTGACTTTTTCAGCTGTAATGGGGTTGGCTGAATTTTGCTATTGGAAGTCATGTTTCTTTTGATCATGAACATTATTTCATGGAGTCTTTGTATTGTTTTGATATGAAATGAGATGAGATATGAATTATTCTGAAGAATTAAATGGTGTTTATTTTATATAGTTTGAGTTGTGCAGATGAAACCAGAGGCTACAGGTAGGTTACCTGCTCTATTTAGGAAATGTGCACTCTGACTAAAAGACATTGTCCATCTGAACATTTCTGAAGAAATGTATGGCTAATGGACTTGAAGAAGAGTGGAGTATAATATTCTATTATATGTGCTTCCTATTCTGGAATGGATGAGACATACTTATCTTAACGAACCTTAGTAAATATTTGTTTTTTTCTGAAATACTAGTGCTGTATTAATTCAGGGAATGGAAAATGAGAGTTTGTTTTTCCTTGTGAGTCAACAGCAGTTGGAAAGAACAGAACTGCTACCAGAATAAAGAGGTAAATGAAGATGAATGTTTTCAGACCCTGGGTGAATTGCAGAAAGCTTTGTCCATGAGCACAGTTCCAGGATCTATGTAGGGCTTCTCAGTACTTCTAGTCCAACTGAAAAGGTGGATGGAACCCACAGGAAACAGAAGGAAACCAGACTGTTGAGGACTCAGACCTTAATGAGTAAAGGTTTGTTGGCTCCTGAAGTAGAGAACACTGACCTGTTGTGGTTCTGGGAGAGATGAGGAAGACACAAAATTGGAAGTAGAAGAAGGCGGTCACAGATCTCAGTTCCTGTCTGTGACCAAAAACAGGAAAGGATGGCGTCCCTTTGGATATTTTTCTATCTTGGCATGTAGATGTGTCCTTTGTATTAATTATCTATTTTCCTTCTCCCTTCTTACCAGTGTGATTTTAAGCAAGTTGTCCCTGGTAATATTTCAAATATAATGTCTGGGTAACAGAGGAGTCAAATGAGTGTGGCTGGACTTAAGGAATCAATATAACTGATACAATGCCTGAGACTGCCTGTTTGTTTCATTTTGGGGAAAGACTGAGAACTTTTTCACTTTTAAGTGTAGCCCTGTAAATGTGTAAATGTGGCATTGTTGTGTTGTTATATGGAAGTTCCAATGTGAGTAAATGGTGTATGTGGAAGCTGAGGAACTAATAGTGTGAAATCTGCCCCTTATTAATTGTCTTTTGATTCAGATCTACCATGTATGTGCCCTACTTGTTGATATTGGAGGTAATAAACGTTTCATTTTTGCCATGTGGCACATTTGGCACCGCCTTTGTCAGTTAGTGCACTGTTGGGTTTGGCCAGCAAACTCTGAGATGGTGAACGAAAACATTACTCTAGACCTCTTCATAGGAGAAAGGAGTGGCCTGGGGATCAGACACTTTAGTGGCAAAAGACCTCGAGCCAAGCTTTATCTCCAGTTTCATTGGGGGTCATATCAATACACCAAGCACAAGCACAAAGCAAGGAGGAAAGTATAGTCTTAATGGTCAGGACAATAATATATGGGGCAGTGTGTGAGAAGGGCAAGGAGGCTAGGAGTTCATGAAGTACATGAGCACCACATGTGCCTGTTTCGTCTTGAAATTTATACATATACTCCCTAGATGAGAACCTTGAGCTGCACTAAGAATGTGGCTGCTTTCAGCTGAGAAATTTCAATGGAGGCATAATGTTCTGGGCAATCCTCCTTTGTTTTTCAATTAGTCTTAACCAGGGAGGTGTATACAAGTCAGATTTTGTCTATGTAGACACTGAATTCCTACAGGGCACCAGAGGGAACACAGCAAGACGTAGCAGGAGTAAAACCTTTTTTTTTTTTTTCTTTAAAGATTTTATTTATGTATTTGTCAGAGAGAGATTGAGTGAGCACAAGCAGGGAGAGTGGCAGGCAGAGAGAAGCGGACTCCCTGCTGAGCAGAGAACTCATTGCAGGACTCCATCCCAGGACTCTGGGATCATGACCTGAGCTGAAGAAAGACATTTAACTGAGTGAGCCACCAATGTGTTCCACTTTTGGTGTTGTTTACCCCTTAATGTTATGATGCTACTGACAATGACCTGGAGAAGACTTAGCTTCCCTTGCCTTTGGGTGAATGAATATAGCATTGTAGCAGGTTGTGTTCTAGAGAATCTTGCCAGTTCTCTAGTGAGAGTTTTCCTGCCCAACAGGCTTCATCTGCAGCTTATTGGTGAATTTCTTTCCCTGGACAAGGTGGGACAGCCTTGTCCAATAAACAGGGACAAGGACCCTTGGACAAGGCTGTCCCACCTTGTCCAATAAACAGAATGTCAGTCTTTTTCTTTCAAAGGTATTCCGTCTTTTGGATGCTCTACCTCAGCCCTAGATGTAATGTCTGCTTCCTATATCTTCTACTTCTGGTTTCCATAGAGCTTTGTTTTATTTCTTTCAAAATTAAATACCTCTTTCTTAATAATTCTTTATATCAGATTTTCCCTGTTAACCTGAGTGATGTGGTTTCTGCCTCCTGACTGGACACTGAGTGATACAAACATCTACACTAATCTCTGTCTTGGAGGAGGACATTGTACTGCTCACAGTACATGGGAAAGGGTAGTGGAGGAATTTTTATATTTATCAAAATGTTTACCCCAACAATAAAGTCATAAATATACTCTTTGGGATCTTTGTATATATTTTAAATACTCTATGTGTTAATATATTATCTGACTTCATCTCCTCCTACAGTATACTTTGTGCCTTATGACACTGGATTACTTTTAGATGGGTTATGGGTATATTTCCTTTGAAATGGAGAGTAAAGGAAGATATGGATGTGATATGAATTATCCACATAAAAAAGAGAAATCTTTTGAAACTAGTGGACCAGCTGCCCATGTAATTCCAGAAAGAATGGTTAAAACCATCATTCCTGGGAGAAGTGAGGTTAGCATCTTCGCAGAAGGAGTCCTTCCATTTGTCTCCACCTTTCCGTTTACAACTAGTAGGATTCCAAAACCCAACAAAGGTTCCTCTGCACAGCACACCAGATGCCAAAGAGATCCATCCACGTTTACATCTGAAGCAGTGTGGATTGTGCGTCATGGAGACCAGAGCCCAGGCAGCATGGTAGGGCCTGTTACCCTGGCTTTTACAGTAGTGGTAACACTCACTTGTGACTCCTGAGGCCAAGAAGGTGGGGGTGAAAAGGGGTGAATGAAAGGCTACTTGGCCCTGTGGGCTATGGCAGGGTCCTCTGAGGTAGGACATCTGTGACCAGGAGGGAACAGTGCGGGGAAGGAAAAAGCAAGGCAGGGAGGCAGAGAAGAAGAAACGCTTTGTGTACTGTCTGCCCTGAGAGTTCAGCAAGAGAACTCTGAGCTTCGTGGGCCTCCCAAACTTGAAGGTCCTCCTCCTGGAGTGTGGGGCATGCCCCAAACCCAAGGGACTTAGTACATACTGGTCCCTCCAGAGTTGCCAGCCTCCTCTTTTTTTTATTTTTATTTTTTTGTTTTGAGCATGGTCTATACAGCCTGTAGGGTTACTCTGGAAAGATAAACCAAAAACTTGTGCTCTTCTGCCACCTGCTGTAATACTAAGGAAGGGCCTCTAACCTCCCACCCATGAACTGGTAGAATCAAAGTTAATAAATTTCTACCTACATACAAAATGTGTCAGCTACTTTAAACTACTTGGCAGAGGAAAATCTCCTTAAAGAGCATGACAAATCATGGTAATATGGTTTTGCTAAAAGAAAATGACAGTTCTCCAGCCACCAAGCCTACATTTACAGAAGATTGTGATCTCCAAATTAAGTTATTCAAAATAACTGTCAGAACAGAATTCAACAGGATACAAGAGAATCAGGCAATTCAATGAACTCAGTAATAAAATGAATGGCTAGAAGGAATACTTTACCCAAGAGACTGAATTTTTAAAATAGCACCAAACAAAAAATTCTGGAGCCGAACTCAGTAAATGAGATGAATGCATTAGAAAGATTGGAAATAGAGCAGATGATGTGGAAGGGAGAATCCATGATTTGCAAGGTAGAATATAGAAATGATTCAGATGGAAGTGAAGAGAACTAAGGTTTTTTTTTTTTTTTTTTTTTTTTTTTAAAGTGAAGAAACCCTGGGGTGCCTGGTTGCTTTAGTTAGTGGAGCATCGGACTCTTGATCTTTGGGTTGTGACCTGGAGCCCTACGTTGCATGTAGAGATTACTTAAAAAGGAAAACAAGCTTAGAAAATGAAGAAAGAAGATTGCAAGAACTACCAGTCTCTATTAGGAAAGCCAGTTAAGAATAGTGGGTATACCAAAAGGAGAAGAGGGGCAGAGTTGTTACGACAAAAGTATTGACTGAGAACTTCCCGATCCTGGAGAAAGAAGTGGACATAGAAGTCTGTGAAGTTAGTAGATAACCTTATTATCTCAATACAAAAATATCATCTCCAAGACACTTTCCGATGACTGTCTAATGTCAATAATAAGGAAGGAACTTGAAAAGACAGAAGAAAATAACCTAAAAAGGAACCCCCATAAGAGAGAACATCAGCAGATTTCTCAGCAGAAACTCTGTGGGCCGGGAGAGTGGAATAACATATTCATAGCATTGACAAATAAATATTGCCAGACAAGAAATCTGTATCCAGGATTTACCTTCCAGACATGAAGGAGAAATAAAGACTTTCCCAGAAAAACAAAATGTGAGGGAATTCCCCACCACTAGTCCTGCCTCCAAGACATATCGAGCAGAACTTTAATACTGTAATGAAAGAAGAAGGTACAGAGACTCTGAGTAAGCTGGCAGACAGAGTCAGAAACTGTAACCTTATTCTAGAATAGGGCATTAAACACTTAATGATAACAGCAATGGCTAAAGTTATTAAAAATAACTAAAGCTAAGAAAAAAAAGCTAAAGTAAAATGAACAAGAGGCAACTGAGTAGACCTAAAAATATGTGGGAAAGAGATGACAAAATTTCAAACAACTGAGTCGAGACACCTGGTTCTTGGACTATTCTTGAAAGCTTATGCAGAACTATATTGTATTAGTTGCATTATTGCCTTAGCTGCAAGTCATGTTTTATTCCCTACTAAGGACGTTTTTGCATCTCTTAATCTCATAATCTCATGCATGATCAATCATTTACTTTTCTTTTTACCCACTGATTATAGGAACCTAAGGGGAGTGGAAAGAAACATTTGTCTCAAAATTATCTGACATACCTCATCATTCCAGGTCCTGAATGGGGTGCCTTATTTTCCAGAAGAATATAGAGCTCCAGATTCTTTCAAGGTCCACCCTCTCAAGGTTTCCAGAAACACCTCATCCTCCTCTCATACATTCACCTCCTTCCCCAAACAAGTAGTGGCTGTCCCTTCTCCTCCAGAGGGCAATGCAGCTTTGGGAATGATAGCCAGCCTTCTCACTGGGCTTTCCTTGTGTTAATGAAGATTTCTTTGCCTCAAAACCCAAGTCTCAGACATTAGCTTACTGGGCATTGGGTGCTCAGCTTGTCTGAGTTTGTAACACAATATATAGGTTAAAGAGGAAATCAAAAAAGAAATAAAATAATGGCCTCAAACCATTGTTGAAAATGAAAATACAATATATCAAATTTTGTGGGTTGCAGTAAAAGCAGTTCAGAGAGGAAGTTGAGAGCAACAGAAAATGAGAACTATCTCAAATAAACAATCTACCTTTACCCTTCAATGACTAGAAAAAGAGGACCAAATTAAGCCCAAACTTAACAAAAGGAAAGAAATAATAAAAATCAGAGCAGAAGTAAATGAAATAGAGACTAGAAAAATGATAGAAGGATCAATGAAACTAAAAGCTGGTTCTATGGGGCGCCTGGGTGGCTCAGTGGGTTAAAGCCTTGGCCTTTGGCTCAGGTCATGATCCCAGGGTCCTGCGATTGAGCCCCACATCGGGCTCTCTGCTCAGCAGGGAGCCTGCTTCCTCCTCTATGCCTGCTTCTCTGCCTACTTGTTATCTCTGTCTGTCAAATAAATAAATAAAATCTTTAAAAAAAAAAGCTGGTTCTAGAAGATGATGAACACAAAAGGGCAAAAGTTAGCTAGTCTAAGAAAAAAAAAGGAGACATGGGACTCTATGGTGACTAATATAACATAATATAATAAAAAAAGAAGAAATAAAAGAGGGTTTTTACAATGGATTGGACAGGAATAGGTAGAATCATGAGAGACTATGAATAATTGCATACCAACAAATTATATATTTAAAGGAAATGGGTCCATTTCTAGAAGCACACAACTGACCAATACTGACTTAAGAAGATGTAGACAACCTGAACAGACCAGTATAGTTATCTGAGAGGCACAGGTGGAGGCTGAAGGACAGGAAGACAGGCGTGTAGGGGAGGCACAGACACCAGAGAGCCTGGGGTTGAGGGTCACATGGGGCCTACAGGCCCCCAAATTGCAAATGGCATACAAAGGAGCTCTCCTTATGGCCGTTCTCTGCCCACTGATAACCAGATTAGCTCTGACCTGGCTGAGTTCCAAGAGCCCCCTCAACTTGCCTCTGTATTCATTGTGGAGAACTGGGCTGCAGGAGCTTTGGAACAGTTACAGTGAGATTCCAGAAAAATGGTATCCCCACTCCACCACTATCTCTGACAGAAAGACAGCTCTCCCTGTGGTCCTGCCTATTTGTTTCGTCCCCCAGAGCCCAGCTGGTGGAGGATGTGCCCTGGGACAATGTCCCTGCAGAGAAGGGGCAGGTCTTTCTACTACCATCTGACTGAATAGGACAAGTACTAACTCTGCCTTCACATCAGTGTGAGGAACCCCAGCCCTCAGGACACTTATCCAGGCCCCACCCCTTCTAGCATCCTGAATGGCAAAGTGCACTCCAAAGTCCCTGTTATAGAAGCAAACTTGTTAGCGGACAAAGATTTGCCATGGTATGCTTGGAAGCTGTCTTTATGTTCTTCCTGAGTCCTGTGAACTCCCTGCAATGACCACCTTTTTGATGTTAATCAGAGCACCATGTGCTCCCTGATCAGCCTGCCAATGTGCCTGTCCTTCCACCAGCCTTGAACACAGGAAGCTCCCTACTTGATCTCACCAACCTGCACTTTCCCCTGGCACTTCCCATTTCCCAGGGCCCTGAAGAGACAGCCTACCCCAGCCTGAGTGAGGGCATCAGTACCTCCAAATAAAGACACAGCATGATCTACCTCAGGATCAGTGGGAGCCAGTGCCTGGACCAAGGTTGGACTTTACTCTCTGCTCAGCTACCCATCCTGTGGTCTTCCCTGAGCAATCCAAAACCCTAGGCTTCCTGAAGCAGTCCCCACCCCCACATTCAAGGCTCTGATAGCCAACCCTCACAGTTAGCTTTCTCCCTGGGCCACCCCTCACTCAGCGCTCTGGCTCTCTCATCCTCCAATCCTTCCACCTCTGCTTCCTCTCCTGTGCTGGGTAACCTGCTTACCCACCTGCTTCCACTGGAATCCCTTCCTGCCACCACCATGCGCCCCTCAGCCTCCTGAGTTTGTCCAAGGGCCCAGCTGACACCCAAGAGCAGCTGCCCAAATAGTTTGTGACAACAATGGCATTGCCTTGTCCTGCATCACTCCAGGTGTCCCCCTGGATACCAGCAAACTGTCCACTGACCAGAGGCTGCCTCCATACCCATACAGCCCCCCAATTTGGTTCTGCCCACTCAGCCACCTACCCCAAAGCCTCTACAGCATCCAGCAATGTCCTCTCAGGCCTGCTCAAAACAACCTTCAGGTGGGCAGCCCCTGGGAAGCCCACCACACTGTGGGACACTATACCTACCCAGCTCAATGGGCATGAGCAAGCATTTTACCATCAGCCAGTGAGGGACTTCAGCCTGGGAAACCTGTTTCCTCACAGCATGCTCTTTGATGACTGCTGCTCTGACTTGTTTGTCCCCTGGCATGCACACACTTTGTCACAGCAGCAGGAATGGTTTAGTATGGAAGCCCATCAACCAGCCTGATGTTGGACCCCCCAGCTTTTCTGAGGGGCCTTTATTTTTAGGGGACAAGGGGCCAATTAGTGACCTATAGGACCCCCATGCCCTCAACCACCAGAACTTGATTCTCTGTTCCTGCCATGGCTCAGGGCCCAACATCATCCTCCCAGGAGAATCCTCCCCAGGTTATTGTAAGGAGATTGTGGCAGCCCTGGCTGGAGTGACTGCAGACACTGGCAAAGATGTGGAGAAAGGGGAACCCTCCTACACTGTTGTTGGGAATGCAAGCTGGTGCAACCACTCTGGAAAACAGCATGGAGATTCCTTAAAATGTTGAAAATAGGGCTACCTTATGACCCAGCAATTGCACTAATGGATATTTACCCTAAAGATACAAACATAGTGATCCAAAGGGGCATGTGCACCCGAATGTTTATAGCAGTAATGTCCCCAATAGCCAAACTATGGAAAGAACCTAGCTGGCCATCAACAGATGATGGATAAAGAATTATCCATTCTTTATTCTATGTGTGGTATATATACACAATGGAATACTATGCAGCCATCAAAAGAAATGAAATCTTGCCATTTTCGACAACGTGGATGGAACTAGAGGGTATCATGCTTAGCGAAATAAGTTAATCAGAGAAAGACAGCTATCATATGATCTACCTGATATGAGGAAGTGGAGATGCAACGTGGAGGGGTTGGGGAGTAGGAAAAGAATAAATGAAACAAGATGGGATCAGGAGGGAGACAAACCATAAGAGACTCTTACTGTCACAAAACAAATTGAGGGTGACCGGGGGAGGGGGATAGGGAGAGGGTGGTGTGGTTATGGACATTGGGGATGGTTTATGCTATGGTGAGTGCTGCGAAGTGTGTAAACCTGGTGATTCACAGACCTGTGCCCCTGGGGCTAATAATATATTTTATGTTTATAAAAAAAAATTAAAAAATTAAAAACAAAACAAAACAAAAAAATCCTAAAAACTCCTAAAAGAAAACCTTGTGGTCAAATGGCTTCACTAGTGAATTCTATGAACATGCAGTGGAAAATTAATACCAATACTCCTCAAAGTCTTCCATAATGTTAAGAAAGAGACAACAATTTCAAATTCATTCTACAAAGGCAGTATTACTTGGATAGCAAACCAAATAAGGATAACACCAGATCAAAAAAGCAATAAACCAGTATCCTTGATGAATACAGATGGAAAAATTCTCAGTAAAATGTTATCAAACTGAGTTCACACATTAAACAAATTAGGCACCATGGCTAAATGAGATTTATTTGTGGGATGCAAGGGTAGTTAAACCTACAAAGATCAATAAATGTAATTCAGTACACCAAGAAAACGAAAGATAAAAATCACATGATCATCTCAAAAGTTGCCCAAAGAAATTAGACTAAATATACCATCTTTTATGATAAAAACTCTTAGCAGATTGGCTATAGAAGGAACATACCTCTACATAATAAAGGCCACCTACAGGAATACCACAGCAAATATTCTACTCAATGAAGAAAAATTGAAAGCATTTTCTCTAAGAACAGGAACATAACAAAGAAGGATACTCCCCCACCTCTATTCAATATAGTAGCGGAAGTCCTAGCTAGCAATTAGGCAAGAGAAAGAAATAAAAGCCTTCCACATCAGGAAAGAAGAAGTGAAAATGTCACTCTTTGCAAATATCATCTTACATACAGAAAAATCTTAAGAGTCAATAAAAAAACCTGTTGAGGAGGGAGTCAAGATGGCGGAGAAGTAGCAAGCTGAGACTGCTTCAGCTAGCCGGAGATCAGCTAGATAGCTTATCTAAAGATTGCAAACACCTGAAAATCCATCGGCAGATCGAAGAGAAGAAGAACAGCAATTCTGGAAACAGAAAATCAACCACTTTCTGAAAGGTAGGACCGGCGGAGAAGTGAATCCAAAGCGACGGGAAGATAGACCCCGGGGGGAGGGGCCGGCTCCCGGCAAGCGGAGGAGCAACCGCGCACAAAATCAGGACTTTTAAAAGTCTGTTCCGCTGAGGGACATCGCTCCAGAGGCTAAACCGGGGCGAAGCCCACGCGGGGTCAGCGTGGCCTCAGGTCCCGCAGGGTCACAGAAGGATCGGGGGTGTCTGAGTGTCGCAGAGCTTGCGGGTATTGGAACGGGAAAGCCGGCTACAGAGACAGAGCCGACAGTAAGCTCGCAGCTCGGGGTTACCTTGAACCGGTCGCAGGCTCAGTGAGCTCGGAGCGCGGCCGGAGGTCAGGCAGACGGGAGTAAACTGGGCGCTGTTTTCTGAGGGCGCACACTGAGGAGTGGGGCCCTGGGCTCTCGGCTCCTCCGGGCCGGAGACCAGGAGGCCGCCATTTGTATTCCCGTCCTCTGGAACTCTACGGAAAGCGCTCAGGGAACAAAAGCTCCTGAAAGCAAACCCGAGCCGATTACTCACCCCGGCCCGGGTAAGGGCGGTGTAATTCCGCCTGGGGCAAAGACACTTGAGAATCACTACAACAGGCCCCTCCCCCCAGAAGATCAACAAGAAATCCAGCCGAGACCAAGTTCACCTACCAAGGAGTTGCGGTTTCAATACCAAGGAGAGAGCAGCAGAATTCCAGAGGAGGAGAAAGCCAAGCACGGAAACTCATGGCTTTTTTCCTGTGATTTTTTTTTTAGTCTTGCAGTTAATTTAATTTTTTCTTTTTCATTTTTTTTTTTTTTTTTTCGCCTTCGGGTAAAATTTTTTTTTTTTTTTTAACTGTTACCTTTTTCTTTTTTAACGATTTTTTACTAGTTTATCTAATATATATATATATATTATTTTTTTTTTTTGTACATTTTTCTTAGGTGTTTTCTTTTTTTTAAAATTCTTTTCTTTTCTTTTCTTTTTTTTTTTTTCTTTTTTTTTTTCTCTCTTCCTTTTTGAACCTCTTTTTTATCCCCTTTCTCCCCACTCACGATTTTGGATCTCTTCTAATTTGGTTAAAGCATATTTTCCTGGGGTTGTTGCCACCCTTTTAGTATTTTACTTGCCCCTTCATTTACTCTTATCTGGACAAAATGACAAGACGTAAAAATTCAACACAAAAAAAAAAGAACAAGAGGCAGTACCGAAGGCTAGGGACCTAATCAATACAGACATCGGTAATATGTCAGATCTAGAGTTCAGAATGACAATTCTCAAGGTTCTAGCCGGGCTCGAAAAAGGCATGGAAGATATTAGAGAAACCCTCTCGAGAGATATAAAAGCCCTTTCTGGAGAAATAAAAGAACTAAAATCTAACCAAGTTGAAATCAAAAAAGCTATTAATGAGGTGCAATCAAAAAAATGGAGGCTCTCACTGCTAGGATAAATGAGGCAGAAGAAAGAATTAGTGATATAGAAGACCAAATGACAGAGAATAAAGAAGCTGATCAAAAGAGGGGACAAACAGCTACTGGACCACGAGGGGAGAATTCGAGAGATAAGTGACACCATAAGACGAAACAACATTAGAATAATTGGGATTCCAGAAGAAGAAGAAAGTGAGAGGGGAGCAGAAGGTATACTGGAGAGAATTATTGGGGAGAATTTCCCCAATATGGCAAAGGGAACGAGCATCAAAATTCAGGAGGTTCAGAGAATGCCCCTCAAAATCAATAAGAATAGGCCCACACCCCGTCACCTAATAGTAAAATTTACAAGTCTCAATGACAAAGAGAAAATCCTGAAAGCAGCCCGGGGAAAAAAGTCTGTAACATACAATGGTAAAAATATTAGATTGGCAGCTGACTTATCCACAGAGACCTGGCAGGCCAGAAAGAGCTGGCATGATATTTTCAGAGCACTAAACGAGAAAAACATGCAGCCAAGAATACTATATCCAGCTAGGCTATCATTGAAATAGAAGGAGAGATTAAAAGCTTCCAGGACAAACAACAAACTGAAAGAATTTGCAAATACCAAACCAGCTCTACAGGAAATCTTGAAAGGGGTCCTCTAAGCAAAGAGAGAGCCTACAAGTGGTAGATCAGAAAGGAACAGAGACCATATACAGTAACAGTCACCTTACAGGCAATACAATGGCACTAAATTCATATCTCTCAATAGTTACCCTGAATGTGAATGGGCTAAATGCCCCTGTCAAAAGACACAGGGTATCAGAATGGATAAAAAAACAAAACCCATCTATATGTTGCCTCCAAGAAACACATTTTAAGCCCGAAGACACCTCCAGATTTAAAGTGAGGGGGTGGAAAAGAATTTACCATGCTAATGGACATCAGAAGAAAGCAGGAGTGGCAATCCTTATATCAGATCAATTAGATTTTAAGCCAAAGACTATAATAAGAGATGAGGAAGGACACTATATCATACTCAAAGGGTCTGTCCAACAAGAAGATTTAACAATTTTAAATATCTATGCCCCCAAATGTGGGAGCAGCCAACTATATAAACCAATTAATAACAAAATCAAAGAAACACATCAACAATAATACAATGATAGTAGGGGACTTTAACACTCCCCTCACTGAAATGGACAGGTCATCCAAGCAAAAGATCAGCAAGGATATAAAGGCCTTAAATGACACACTGGACCAGATGGACATCACAGATATATTCAGAATATTTCATCCCAAAGCAACAGAATACACATTCTTCTCTAGTGCACATGGAACATTCTCCAGAATAGATCAACATCCTCGGTCCTAAATCAGGACTCAACCGGTATCAAAAGATTGGGATCATTCCCTGCATATTTTCAGACCACAATGCTCTAAAGCTAGAACTCAACCACAAAAGTTTGGAAAGAACCCAAATACATGGAGACTAAACAGTATCCTTCTAAAGAATGAATGGGTCAACCGGGAAATTAAAGAAGAATTGAAAAAAATCATGGAAACAAATGATAATGAAAACACAAAGGTTCAAAATCTGTGGGACACAACAAAGGCAGTCCTGAGAGGAAAATATATAGCGGTACAAGCCTTTCTCAAGAAACAAGAAAGGTCTCAGGTACACAACCTAACCCTACACCTAAAGGAGCTGGAGAAAGAACAAGAAAGAAACCCTAAGCCCAGCAGGAGAAGAGAAATCATAAAGATCAGAGCAGAAATCAATGAAATAGAAACCAAAAAAACAATAGAACAAATCAACGAAACTAGGAGCTGGTTCTTTGAAAGAATTAATAAAATTGATAAAACCCCTGGCCCGACTTATCAAAGAAAAGAGAAAGGACCCAAATAAATAAAATCATGAATGAAAGAGGAGAGATCACAACTAACACCAAAGAAATACAAACTATTATAAGAACATACTATGAGCAACTCTACGGCAATAAATTTGACAATCTGGAAGAAATGGATGCATTCCTAGAAACATATAAACTACCACAACTGAACCAGGAAGAAATAGAAAGCCTGAACAGACCCATAACCAGTAAGGAGATTGAAACAGTCATTAAAAATCTCCAAACAAACAAAAGCCCAGGGCCAGACGGCTTCCCGGGGGAATTCTACCAAACATTTAAAGAAGAACTAATTCCTATTCTCCTGAAACTGTTCCAAAAAATAGAAATGGAAGGAAAACTTCCAAACTCATTTTATGAGGCCAGCATCACCTTGATCCCAAAACCAGACAAGGATCCCACCAAAAAAGAGAGCTATAGACCGATATCCTTGATGAACACAGATGCGAAAATACTCAACAAAATACTAGCCAATAGGATTCAACAGTACATTAAAAAGATTATTCACCACGACCAAGTGGGATTTATTCCAGGGCTGCAAGGTTGGTTCAACATCCGCAAATCAGTCAATGTGATACAACACATCAATAAAAGTAAGAACAAGAACCATATGATACTCTCAATAGATGCTGAAAAAGCATTTGACAAAGTACAACATCCCTTCCTGATCAAAACTCTTCAAAGTGTAGGGATAGAGGGCACATACCTCAATATCATCAAAGCCATCTATGAAAAACCCACCGCAAATATCATTCTCAATGGAGAAAAACTGAAAGCTTTTCCGCTAAGGTCAGGAACACGGCAGGGATGTCCATTATCACCACTGCTATTCAACATCGTACTAGAGGTCCTAGCCTCAGCAATCAGACAACAAAAGGAAATTAAAGGCATCCAAATCGGCAAAGAAGAAGTCAAATTATCACTCTTCGCAGATGATATGATACTATATGTGGAAAAACCCAAAAGACTGCACTCCAAAACTGCTAGAACTTATACAGGAATTCAGTAAAGTGTCAGGATATAAAATCAATGCACAGAAATCAGTTGCATTTCTCTACACCAACAGCAAGACAGAAGAAAGAGATATTAAGGAGTCAATCCCATTTACAATTGCATCCAAAACCATAAGATACCTAGGAATAAACCTAACCAAAGAGACACAGAATCTATACTCAGAAAACTATAAAGTACTCATGAAAGAAATTGAGGAAGACACAAAGAAATGGAAAAATGTTCCATGCTCCTGGATTGGAAGAATAAATATTGTGAAAATGTCTATGCTACCTAAAGCAATCTACACATTTAATGCAATTCCTATCAAAGTACCATCCATCTTTTTCAAAGAAATGGAACAAATAATTCTAAAATTTATATGGAACCAGAAAAGACCTCGAATAGCCAAAGGGATATTGAAAAAGAAAGCCAACGTTGGTGGCATCACAATTCCGGACTTCAAGCTCTATTACAAAGCTGTCATCATCAAGACCAGCATGGTACTGGCACAAAAAACAGACACATAGATCAATGGAACAGAATAGAGAGCCCAGAAATAGACCCTCAAATCTATGGTCAACTAATCTTCGACAAAGCAGGAAAGAATGTCCAATGGAAAAAAGACAGCCTTTTCAATAAATGGTGCTGGGAAAAATTGGACAGCCACATGCAGAAAAAAATGAAATTGGACCATTTCCTTACACCACACACAAAAATAGACTCAAAATGGATGAAGGACCTCAATGTACGAAAGGAATCCATCAAAATCCTTGAGGAGAACACGGGCAGCAACCTCTTCGACCTCTGCCGCAGCAACATCTTCCTAGGAACAAACGCAAAAGGCAAGGGAAGCAAGGGCAAAAATGAACTATTGGATTTCATCAAGATCAAAAGCTTTTGCACAGCAAAGGAAACAGTTAACAAAATCAAAAAGACAACTGACAGAATGGGAGAAGATATTTGCAAACGACATATCAGATAAAGGACTAGTGTCCAGAATCTAATCTTAAACTTAGCAACCTCAACACCCAAAGAACAAATAATCCAATCAAGAAATGGGCAGAAGACATGAACAGACATTTTCTGCAAAGAAGACATCCAGATGGCCAACAGACACATGAAAAAGTGCTCCATATCACTCGGCATCAGGGAAATACAAATCAAAACCACAATGAGATATCACCTCACACCAGTCAGAATGGCTAAAATCAACAAGTCAGGAAATGACAGATGCTGGCGAGGATGCGGAGAAAGGGGAACCCTCCTACACTGTTGGTGGGAATGCAAGCTGGTGCAGCCACTCTGGAAAACAGCATGGAGGTTCCTCAAAATGTTGAAAATAGAACTGCCCTATGACCCAGCAATTGCACTATTGGGTATTTACCCTAAAGATACAAATGTAGTGATCCAAAGGGACACATGCACCCGAATGTTTATAGCAGCAATGTCCACAATAGCCAAACTATGGAAAGAACCTAGATGTCCATCAACAGATGAATGGATCAAGAAGATGTGGTATATATACACAATGGAATACTATGCAGCCATCAAAAGAAATGAAATCTTGCCATTTGCAACAACATGGATGGAACTAGAGCGTATCATGCTTAGCGAAATAAGTCAAGCAGAGAAAGACAACTATCATATGATCTCCCTGATATGAGGAAGTGGTGATGCAAACATGGAGGCTTAAGTGGGTAGAAGAAGAATAAATGAAACAAAGATGGGATTGGGAGGGAGACAAACCATAAGTGACTCTTAATCTCACAAAACAAACTGAGGGTTGCGGGGGGGAGGGGGTTTGGGAGAAGGGGGTGGGATTATGGACATTGGGGAGGGTATGTGATTTGGTGAGTGCTGTGAAGTGTGTAAACCTGGTGATTCACAGACCTGTACCCTGGGGATAAA